>NC_073227.2:73860000-74160000 GCF_029281585.2 Gorilla gorilla gorilla | reverse complement strand
TCCACAATGGTTGAACTAGTTTACAGTCCCACCAACAGTGTAAAAGTGTTCCTATTTCTCCACATCCTCTCCAGTACCTGTTGTTTCCTGACTTTTTAATGATTGCCATTCTAACTGGTGTGAGATGGTATCTCGTTGTGGTTTTGATTTGCATTTCTCTGATGGCCAGTGATGCTGAGCATTTTTTCATGTGTTTTTTGGCTGCATAAATGTCTTCTTTTGAGGAGTGTCTGTTCATGGCCGTTGCCTACTTTTTGATGGGGTTGTTTGTCTTTTTCTTGTAAATTTGTTTGAGTTCATTGTAGATTCTGGATAGTAGCCCTTTGTCAGATGAGTAGGTTGCAAAAATTTTCTCCCATTTTGTAGGTTGCCTGTTCACTCTGATGGTAGTTCCTTTTGCTGTGCAGAATCTCTTTAGTTTAATTAGATCCCATTTGTCAATTTTGGCTTTTGTTGCCATTGCTTTTGGTGTTTTAGACATGAAGTCCTTGCCCATGACTATGTCCTGAATGGTAATGCCTAGGTTTTCTTCTAGGGTTTTTATGGTTTTAGGTCTAACATTTAAGTCTTTAATCCATCTTGAATTAATTTTTGTATAAGGTGTAAGGAAGGGATCCAGTTTCAGCTTTCTACATATGGCTAGCCAGTTTTCCCAGCACCATTTATTAAATAGGGAATCCTTTCCCCATTGCTTATTTTTCTCAGGTTTATCCAAGATCAGATAGTTTTACGTATGCGGCGTTATTTCTGAGAGCTCTGTTCTGTTCCATTGATCTATATCTCTGCTTTGGTACCAGTACCATGCTGTTTTTGTTACCGTAGCCTTGTAGTATAGTTTGAAGTCAGGTAGTGTGATGCCTCCAGCTTTGTTCTTTTGGCTTAGGATTGACTTGGTGATGCGGGCTCTTTTTGGTTCCGTATGAACTTTAAAGTAGTTTTTTCCAATTCTGTGAAGAAAGTCATTGGTAGCTTGATGGGGATGGCATTGAATCTATGAATTACCTTGGCATTATGGCCATTTTCATGATATTGATTCTTCCTACCCATGAGCATGGAATGTTCTTCCATTTGTTTGTGTCCTCTTTTATTTCATTGAGCAGTGGTTTGTAGTTCTCCTTGAAGAGGTCCTTCATGTCCCTTGTAAGTTGGATTCCTAGGTATTTTATTCTCTTTGAAGCAATTGTGAATGGGAGTTCACTCATGATTTGGCTCTCTGTTTGTCTGTTATTGGTGTATAAGAATGCTTGTGATTTTTGTACATTGATTTTGTATCCTGAGACTTTGCTGAAGTTGCTTATCAGCTTAAGGAGATTTTGGGCTGAGACAGTGGGGTTTTCTAGATATACAATCATGTCATCTGCAAAGAGGGACAATTTGACTTCCTCTTTTCCTAATTGAATACCCTTTATTTCTTTCTCCTGTCTGATTTTCCTGGCCAGAACTTCCAAAGCTATGTTGAATAGGAGTGGCGAGAGAGGGCATCCCGGTCTTGTGCGAGTTTTCAAAGGGAATGCTTCCAGTTTTGCCCATTCATTATGATACTGGCTGTGGGTTTGTCATAGATAGCTCTTATTATTTTGAGATATGTCCCATCAGTACCTAATTTATTGAGAGTTTGTAGCATGAAGGATTGTTGAATTTTGCCAAAGGCCTTTTCTGCATCTATTGAGATAATCATGTAGTTTATGTCTTTGGTTCTGTTTATATGCAGGATTACATTTATTGATTTGTGTATATTGAACCAGCCTTGCATCCCAGGGATGAAGCCCACTTGATCATGGTGGGTAAGCTTTTTGATGTGCTGCTGGATTCGATTTGCCAGTATTTTATTGAGGATTTTTGCATCAATGTTCATCAAGGATATTGGTCTAAAATTCTCTTTTTTGGTTGTGTCTCAGCCTGGCTTTGGTATCAGGATGATGCTGGCCTCATAAAATGAGTTAGGGAGGATTCCCTCTTTTTCTGTTGATTGGAATAGTTTCAGAAGGAATGGTACCAGTTCCTCCTTGTACCTCTGGTAGAATTCAGCTGTGAATCCATCTGGTCCTGGGCTCTTTTTGGTTGGTAAGCTATTGATTATTGCCACAATTTCAGATCCTGTTATTGGTCTATTCAGAGATTCAACTTCTTCCTGGTTTAGTCTTCAGAGGGTGTATGTGTTGAGGAATTTATCCATTTCTTCTAGATTTTCTAGTTTATTTGTGTAGAGGTATTTATAGTATTCTCTGATGGTAGTCTGTATTTCTGTGGGATCGGTGGTGATAACCCCTTTATCATTTTTTACTGTGTCTGTTTGATTCTTCTCTCTTTTCTTCTTTATTAGTCTTGCTAGTGGTCTATCAATTTTGTTGATCCTTTCAAAAAACCAGCTCCTGGATTCATTAATTTTTTGAAGTGTTTTTTGTGTCTCTATTTCCTTCAGTTCTGCTCTGATTTTAGTTATTTCTTGCTTCTGCTAGCTTTTGAATGTGTTTGCTCTTGCTTTTCTAGTTCTTTTAATTGTGATGTTAGGGTGTCAATTTTGGATCTTTCCTGCTTTATCATGTGTGCATTTAGTGCTATAAATTTCCCTCTGCACACTGTTCTGAATGTGTCCCAGAGATTCTGGTATGTTGTGTCTTTGTTCTCATTGGCTTCAAAGAACATCTTTAATTCTGCGTTCATTTCGTTATGTACCCAGTAGTCATTCAGGAGCAGGTTGTTTAGTTTCCATGTAGTTGAGCAGTTTTCAGTGAGTTTCTTAATCCTGAGTTCTAGTTTGTTTGCACTGTGGTCTGAGAGATAGTTTGTTATAGTTTCTGTTCTTTTACATTTGCTGAGGAGAGCTTTACTTCCAAGTATGTGGTCAATTTTGGAATAGGTGTGGTGTGGTGCTGAAAAAAATGTATATTCTGTTGATTTGGGGTGGAGAGTTCTGTAGATGTCTATTAGGTCTGCTTGGTGCAGAGCTGAGTTCAATTTTTGGGTATCCTTGTTAACTTTCTGTGTTGTTGATCTGTCTAATGTTGACAGTGGGGTGTTAAAGTCTCCCATTATTATTGTGTGGGAGTCTAAGTCTCTTTGTAGGTCACTCAGGACTTGCTTTATGAATCTGGGTGCTCCTGTATTGGGTGCATATATATTTAGGATAGTTAGCTCTTCTTTTTGAATTGTTCCCTTTACCATTATGTAATGGCCTTCTTTGTCTCTTTTGATCTTTGTTGGTTTAAAGCCTGTTTTATCCGAGACTAGGATTGCAACCCCTGCCTTTTTTTGTTTTCCATTTGCTTGGTAGATCTTCCTCTATCCTTTTATTTTGAGCCTATGTGTGTCTCTGCACGTGAGATGGGTTTCCTGAATACAGCACACTGATGGGTCTTGACTCTGTATCCAATCTGCCAGTCTGTGTCTTTTAATTGGAGCATTTAGTCCATTTACATTTAAAGTTAATATTGTTATGTGTGAATTTGATCCTGTCATTATGATGTTAGCTGGTTATTTTGCTTGTTCGTTGATGCAGTTACTTCCTTCCCTTGATGGTCTTTACAATTAGGCATGATTTTGCAGTGGCTGGTACTGGTTGTTCCTTTCCATGTTTAGTGCTTCCTTCAGGAGCTCTTTTAGGGCAGGCCTGGTAGTGACAAAATCTCTCAGCATTTGCTTGTCTATAAAGTATTTTATTTCTCCTTCACTTGTGAAGCTTAGTTTGGCTGGATATGAAATCTGGGTTCAAAATTCTTTTCTTTAAGAATGTTGAATATTGGCCCTCACTCTCTTCTGGCTTGTAGGGTTTCTGCAGAGAGATCCGCTCTTAGTCTGATGGGCTTCCCTTTGTGGGTAACCTGACCTTTATCTGTGGCTGCCCTTAACATTTTTTCCTTCATTTCAACTTTGGTGAATCTGACAATTATGTGTCTTGGAGTTGCTCTTCTCGAGGAATATCTTTGTGGTGTTCTCTGTATTTCCTGAATCTGAATGTTGGTCTGCCTTGCTAGATTGGGGAAGTTCTCCTGGATAATATCCTGCAGAATGTTTTCCAACTTGGTTCCATTCTCCCTGTCACTTTCAGGTACACCAATCAGATGTAGATTTTGTCTTTTCACATAGTCCCATATTTCTTGGAGGCTTTGTTTGTTTCTTTTCACTCTTTTTTCTCTAAACTTCCCTTCTCACTTCATTTCATTCATTTCATCTTCCATCACTGATACCCTTTCTTCCAGTTGATCGCATTGGCTCCTGAGGCTTCTGCATTCTTCATGTAGTTCTCGAGCCTTGGCTTTCAGCTCCATCAGCTCCTTTAAGTACTTCTCTGTATTTGTTTTTCTAGTTATACATTCGTCTAAATTTTTTTCAAAGTTTTTAGCTTATTTGCCTTTGGTTTGAATTTCTTCCTGTAGCTCGGAGTAGTTTGATCGTCTGAAGCCTGCTTCTCTCAACTCATCAAAGTCATTCTCCATCCACGTTTGCTCCATTGCTGGTGAGGAACTGCATTCCTTTGGAGGAGGAGAGGTGCTCTGCTTTTTAGAGTTTCCAGTTTTTCTGCTCTGTTTTTTCCCCATCTTTGTGGTTTTATCTACTTTTGGTCTTTGATGATGGTGATGTACAGATGGGTTTTTGGTGTGGATGTCCTTTGTGTTTGTTAGTTTTCCTTCTAACAGACAGGACCCTCAGCTGCAGGTCTGTTGGAGTTTGCTAGAGGTCCACTCCAGACCCTGTTTGCCTGGGTATCAGCAGCGGTGGCTGCAGAACAGCGGATTTTCATGAACCGCGAATGCTGCTGTCTGATCGTTCCTCTGGAAGTTTTGTCTCAGAGGAGTACCCAGCCATGTGAGGTGTCAGTCAACCCCTACTGGGGGGTGCCTCCCAGTTAGGCTGCTCAGGGGTCAGGGGTCAGGGACCCACTTGACGAGGCAGTCTGCCTGTTCTCAGATCTCCAGCTGCATGCTGGGAGAACCGCTGCTCTCTTCAGAGCTGTCAGATAGGGACATTTAAGTCTGCAGAGGTTACTGCTGTCTTTTTGTTTGTCTGTGCCCTGCCCCCAGAGGTGGAGCCTACAGAGGCAGGCAGGCCTCCTTGAGCTGTGGTGGGCTCCACCCAGTTCGAGCTTCCCAGCTGCTTTGTTTACCTAAGCAAGCCTGGGCAATGGCGGGACCCCCTCCCCCAGCCTGGCTGCAGCCTTGCAGTATGATCTCAGACTGGTGTACTAGCAATCAGTGAGACTCCATGGGCGTAGGACGCTCCGAGCCAGACACTGGATATAATCTCCTGGTGCGCCATTTTTTAAGCCTGTCGGAAGAGCATAGTATTAGGGTGGGAGTGACCCGATTTTCCAGGTGCCATCTCTCAACCCTTTCTTTGACTAGGAAAGGGAACTTCCTGAGCCCTTACACTTCCTGAGTGAGGCAATGCCACACCCTACTTCGACTGATGCAGGGTGCACTGCACCCACTGACCTGCGCCCACTTTCTGGCACTCCCTAGCGAGATGAACCTGGTACCTCAGATGGAAATGCAGAAATCACCCGTCTTCTGTGTCGCTCACGCTGGGAGCTGTAGACTGGAGCTGTTCCTATTCAGCCATCTTGGCTGCCAGCCTAGATCCCAGCTTTGTTCCATTGCTGGTGAGGAGCTGTGTTCCTTTGGAGGAGAAGAGGCACTCTGATTTTTAGAATTTTCAGCTTTTATGCTCTGGTTTCTCCCCATCTTTGTGGTTTTATCTGCCTTTGGTCTTTGATGATGGTGACATACCGATGGGATTTTGGTGTTGATGTCCTTTTTGTTTGTTAGTTTTCCTTCTAACTATCAGGACCCTCAGCTGCAGGTCTGTTGGAGTTTGCCAGAGGTGCACTCCAGACCCTGTTTGCAGAATGGCAAATGTTGCTGTCTGATCCTTCTGGAAGCTTCATCTCAGAGGGGCACTGGGCTGTATGAGGTGTCAGTCGGCCCCTACTGGGAGGTGTCTCCCAGTTAGGCTACTCGGGGGTCAGGGACCCACTTGAGGAGGCAGTCTGTCCATTCTCAGATCTCAAACTCCGTGCTGGGAGTAGCACTACTCTCTTCAAAGCTCAGTTGAAAATGCAGAAATCACCCATCTTCTGCATCACTCGTGCTGGGAGCTGCAGACTGGAGCTGTTGTTATTCGGCCATCTTGGAACCTCCTCCCTAATAACTATGTTTTCATCTGTCACATGGGGACCACATTAGCTCGTTTATGGGGTCGTGATAAACATTCCATGGAATGATGCTTTTAATGGGTTTTTTAGCTCTTTATTCAATACCTGACACATCTATGTGCTGTGTTCCATAAATTTTCATTTTCTTTTTCATCTTGTTGCTATCCTTGGGAACACAACTTTCAGGTATTCCCTTAAAATATGGTGTCCAAAATTCAACCCACTATTCCAAATGGGATCTGACCCTTCTAATATTTTGACATCTCTATTTGGTTTATTTGAGATGTTTTATCATTTTCATTAGTCATCCAAATTGGCATGGGTGGTCCTAACAATAACATTGTCAGGGTCTTAAAGAGTGCAGGTTACATGCCACTGTTTTTCTTGCCATGCTGTAGATAGAAATCCACGTCATCAGGAAAGTGATCTTTGCCCAGGGAGCATCAACCCAGAGGTCTAGCCTCTGAGCTCCTGGCTGCCTGAAATCAAGGTTGTAGCTAAGTGCAGTTCAAGAGGCCTGTTTTCCTTTCCATAGTATAGCTTGTTGGCCTGAGGGAAGAGGAAGCTGTTCTTTCCATTGGCAGATTGTAACTCCCAAAGAATGAAGCAAACCAATTGTGTAATAGGGAGACATCCAGGAAAATAAGCACAGGACAGTGCTCTCTGGCCACATGGGTACTTTCAAGGCTAAAGCAAGCTCTTTAATATCCAGACAATGTTTGTAGTCTATGAGAGAACATGTTAAAAGTCTGATTGGTTGCACTTTATCTTATAAGGAAAACTTCCCTGATTATTTGTATATGGCACATACATATCTTTGATAATCAACAATTTTTTTAGTAACCACCATGTGTTAACACTTACAGTAGTGTAATAGTATAGTTATTATAGTAACAGAATAAGAAGAAATAATAGGATCTCCCATGTGTTGGACAACTACAACTCTTATATTATTCCCTCCATTGTACAGATTAGACAGCAAGGCTTAGGGGAGGTTAGTCACCTGGCCAAGGTCATATAGCTTAAGAAGCAAGGTCATCCAAATCTAGAGCTCAACAGTTAATCTTCACATTCTATTATCACTTTGCTATCAACAAGATGTCTAGACAAGCAAAGGGCCTTCAATAACAACTCCTCCCTTTCAGATCCAGCCAAAGACTAAGCTCTCTCTCTTATGTCCATGGCTCTGGGAATTTCTTTAAATTCTGCTTTCTGACATCCCTAACTCCGTCTTGCCCATTCACCATTGAAGATCTTCTCTTTAGGTTCTAATCTTGCTTTCTGCTCACTCCCATGAGTTTCATTATTTATATCTTCCGTTGTTATTTGCTTCTTCTCCATGAAAGATAGGGACACCAGTTCCTTCCATTCTCCCAATCTTTTTTTCTTTTCCCCATAATTTGATGGTTCCCCCACAAACATGTAGATACAAACATGTAGACTGGGCAGGCAAAGCTCCAGTCTAGGGAGTAGAGAGACTGGGCATTAAGTTACCAAACACAAAATCTCTGCCCTCAGTAGGTTTTGACTCATTATGCAGCCTCTGATCATGAGATTTCAGATATTTTACATCCTGAGAAGGAGATCCAGTAGAGGAAGGAGGGGAAAGATAGTATATATGTTGGAGGAAAGAAAAGAGAAGGGAGAGAAGGAAGATAGGAAGGAGGAAGAAAAAAAGATAAGGAGGAGAGAAACTGAGCCTGGTGCAGTGACCTCAGAGGCATGTTAAAACAATTTGGTGGTGTTTGTGAGTAATTAGCAATTTGTTATAGTAGGAGCAAGAAAACAGGTCTGCAGGTGCTGCCTGGTGCTGCAGAGGGAATATTGAAATATCATTTACCGTGAGCAGAAGAAAAACAGCATACAAAGAGAAATTCTCAGTTTGTAACAAAGCACGGGCCTTTCCAACTCTCCAGTTTAAATTTCTCTCCAGGGGAACTCCAATCTTCCCCAAAACTAGCAATAAAAATAAAGTGCTTGGAAGATGTATTTGAATTTCCTGTCAATTAAAACGTTTGTTAGTTCAAAGTACTGAGAGTTGAGGGTAAAGGGAGCTATATTTTCTTGCTGAGCATTTTTGATGGTGGTAGCGTTAAACTGTATTCTCTTCTCATTCAGCAGCAGTTGGCTGAACTGAGGGTTTATGGAGTACTACAACATCCCTGACATCGTTAAGAAAGGATGGCGATGCTGAAGCAGGAGATATAATCTATGCCTGCAGGAGCTCAGCACCCATGGGGAAATTTGGAAAACAAGATCAGATTCCCTCCCCATTAAACAATGGAAAAAGATACAGCACAGTGTAGTGTTAAATATACTTCTATTTAGAGATGGTACTTATTCCTCCTTTCATTCCAAGTGCGAACTTCATTTCCTTAGGAAGGCCTTCTCTGACCTTCCAGGATAGATCAAGTCACTTGTTTTTAGATGCCTTGTAGTTTCCTTTTCAGCATTAACCACAGTTTTTAATTATACATACTCATATATTGTATTATAGAAACTTGCACACAAATTGTGTGTGTACATATATATATAGCAATTGTATATATTTATTTACGTGATTTAAGAAGAAATTCATCTCTCTCCATAATGGCAAGATTGGGCCTGTTCTGCCTACTATTGTATTCCGCAGTATCTCATACACATTCCAGGTACATAGTAGGTATTCAATAAATATTTCTGAAATGAAAAACCAAAGGAACATGTTGAAAGTCTGAAGAAAGGGAAGAGCATCGTTATTGGGCTGGTGAGGGAGTTTCAAAAGACAAAGCTGACTTTGACCTAGCTTCCTCTTATAAGGAATTACAGGAGAAATTTCTTTCAGGTCTTAATAGCAAGAAAGACTGAATTTCCACTGAAAAATAGGTCTGTTTTTAGGCTTATGGATTCTGTGAGTGATATATATCAAGGTATTTTTGTTTGCTTTGGCTGCTAGGAAGCTTAGAGCCAATTTTGTTACCTATTTCCAGCAACTGAATTATATTTTAATGTACTAACCTTGCACTGGATTTCAAATATTTTCCTAACCTTAATTTTCTTTTATTACTTTTTCTACATTTATTTACATGGTAATAATGTTGTATTATACCCCTTTAAAATGAGATTTGGTGTAAAAATCAATGCTTAAATGAATAATGGCTACTGATGCTGAAATTAATCTATGACAAACTTTATATAGCGTTGATGCTTTAAAATGGATGTGGGCATTCTTAACTTATCTTCTGTTGAAGATCCTCTCCAGAAATTATTTAATATAAATACCTGGGGTGAGGTGGATCATATATGCCTGTTAGAGTTAAGATTCCAGCCAGAAACAGAACCGTACATAAGATGACCAAAATCTCTACCACCATGCTTTGAATTTTGAGACATTATCATAAAAAATATTTAAACCTTGTAAAAATTTTGGCCAAGATAAATTGATTTTAAGTAACTTCTTTACCCTTCATGCTTTAGTCTTATGTCACCAACTCATCTGCTGCCAATGAATCTGTTACACATCGGTTGATCTAATTGGGAAAGCCATATTGATATTAAGCTTGAGTTACGATGGAATAAAAGTTGTTATATTATCTCAAGGGAAAAATTTTTTAAAAGTTAATGTCCAACTACTCTCTGTCACCCCCCCTTTGGGCCCAAAATGAAAAGAATAATTTAAACGCTTATGTTCACCCTAACCAAATAATCACAATGTGCTCTGACTGTATGATTCTATAATGGAGTTACTTTGAAGAAATACAATAAAATATATTATACGGTATTGTTTTTGTATTTTACTATATTAAGCCATTCCAGGTGGTGACTGAACAACACATTTTTGGAGACTCTTTCATTTATTTTCTCCAGCTTAATAGTTATGTAGCAAAGCTTTTGGAGTATTTTATATTATTGTCTGCTTTTGGCACTTTACCCAGTAATTGTTTACTAAAACCACGCCTAGTAATTCTATTTGGGTTAAAATATCCAGCAAATATTAATGTGCTCCTAAAGAAGATGTTAACGCTCATTTAAGCTATTATGGCAAGGAGTGGCAAATTACTAAAGATCTATAATCATGGTCAAATTTACAGTTTGTTTGAAGGTCAATAAGAATTTGGACAGACCTTCTGAATATGAAATACACATCACCATGGTGATAATTGAAAAATTTCTTGTAATTTTAGAAGTCTTTAAAATTAAAAAATAGATATTCAAGTATAGTGGGTTCATAAGTGTATCCTAGTGCACACACTTCACTCTTGGGGTCTCTGGGACATTAGGCAGGCCATCAGAGTCCTATGTGCTTAAAGTCCCTATAGGCATCCTGGGAAAATACTGAAGAAATGGCGCTAGAAATATGTACTCAAACTTATTCTCAAACAAAGAGAACTGGCCTCTGCCCCCACCAATGATGAAGAATCTTGGAGGGTTAAGGAACTCACAAGTGTATAAGACAGTTACACATGTACTCCTTTCTGAGGTTGGTTTTTGGTCTATGGGGAAAGAACTTAATGCAACCATGAAACAGGGACTGGCCAGTTCTTTTACAACATATCTCAAAGTGGAAGGCTGTGAAAACTGAGATGATTAACATTTTGAGAGCAACTATAGATGTGTTCACCGGTTTGAGTGTCATGAGCAGGTCGGCCTATTATCATAGCCTGATTCCTCACAAAGAGGTTACTTACCTCCCCCCTTGTGTTATCTCTCATGATTTCCTGGTTTAAAATTTTCAAGTAAGCCATTGTCTTACCATTCACAGAATGCTTCTTGCCCTACTCTGCCTACAGAATTACTCCCAGAAACTCAGGAATGGGAGAACCTGGAGGTGAGGGTTTGGGATTAGAGCAGTGACAAAGATTGATGATGGTGACAGCAAACATTGATTGAGAGGCAATGGTAGTATTGCTTTGTTGTCACTGTGTGCACAGACCCGGGAGCCAGACTGCTGTGGCTTTGAGTCCTGGCCCTGACACTTACAACTTTGGGCAAATTATTTATCTCTGTTTCCTCATTTATAAAACTGGGACAATAATACTGCCTGACTCCAAGGGTTGTTAATATTTGTAAAGCACCTAGAACCATACCTGGAACATAGTCAGTACTCTGTACTTGCTTGTTAAATAATTGGAGTAGGTAACACATGCTCTTTGGCTATAGAAAGGTAGAAAGCATTAAAGAATATCCTACCAGCTATAGCAACAGTGATTTAAAGACAGAAGAGACAAGAAGGTACAAGAACAAATTAGCAGTGGGAGTCCTCAAACATGAAGTATTAGGGCTTATATTACAGTGGCAGCTTTAGAAAGGAAGAGATTTGCTGGGACTTGTGAGAAAAACAATAGGCAAAAATATGATGATAGATTGGTTTAGGGGGAAGAAGCTGGAAAGAAACTTCTAAATTTATAATCTTGAGGGACTAGAAAGATGATGGTACTGTTGACAACAATGGAGAAATTTGGAAAGAGATGCCTGTTTCTGCAGGAAAGACAGGAAACTTAGGCTGTGTCAATATGGAAGCAACAAATTGGCCATGAGAGCTGAGCTCACTATGGCCTGTGCATTTGACAGATGGGCTGCAGCTGAATCAATCGTGATGCTTCGTGAGGATGTCAGAGGTGTCTCAGATGTCCCGTGCCATGGTCTAATGGTTTTGCCACCAATGAACACACCACCATTTAGTCTGGGTTTGTTATTGGGGTTCTGCTTCATCCTACCGGCATGTCATGTGTGAATAATCTTGGAGAACAAAATGATATATTGAGCTCTCACACATATACATCTCCAAAGTTTAAATCAATATGTACTTTCATAAGAAAATAGAACTTGGCTGAAAAACGTGACGGTTTTATTTTGATTTGTATCATCTAATATCATGAGATAATAACTTTAGCCAACATTTATATAGTGATTGCCAGGGATTATTATAAGCCCTTTATGCAAGCTAACTCACTTAATCATCACAACAACCCTATGTGGTAGGTAATATTATCATCTTCATATTAAGGTAGAGAAAATTGAGACACTGAGGAGACTAGTGGTCTCAGGTTGGATTCAACAGGCTTCTGAGACAAAGAATTGTGTGCAAATGATTTATTAAGGAAATCCTCCTTAATAAAGGTGCATTTTAATAAAGGGGTGAGGATGGGACCAGTATAGGAGAGGGGAGAACAGAAAAGAGAAGAGGAAGAAGCCAAGTAAGGAAGCAATGGTGACAAAGTCTTGCAGAAGGGAGTGTCAGTCTAATCCTGCAGGGGAGCTACAATGTGTAAGTTATACCTCAAAGTCACCCCATTCCAAAGTAGGAGAGCTAAGCTTTCATGCCTGAAAGTCATTAGTTAAGAGTTGTCTGCCTCAGGAGGATGTACCTTTGGCTTTTTGCACCTATTGGCAAATTGGCTCCAGTTGGTCTAAAGCAATTCTCCAAAGAAGGGCTGCAGATACTGCCTTTTGGATGCAAAAGCACAGTGAAGGTGGAGGATGGATGGGGGAGACATTGCTCAAGAAGGGTAAGGAGGAGACAGAATCTTGCAGAGGATGACACTGTTGGCCTCACCAAAGCTTCAGGGTCCCAGCAATATCTGTCACATAGTTCTAGGGGATCAATCAACCAGACTGATTTTTTTTGTTGTTGTTTTAATTTTTCAGTTTGACTCATCTTCATATATGCAGATGGATCTAAGATGTGTAAATCCGTGTGTGTACACACACATAGACATAAGCACATACATGTGATACATATGCACTGAGAAAATGCAGAGCTGATGCAGCCCAGATGTTATTTGTCAGATATCACAAACTGGTATGAGTTGAATGCAGCCTACAGCCATTCTTGATTTGGCCCTTTCGGAGTTCTCAGAAAGTTGAATTAATAGCCAATATTTTAAAAGTTGGGAGATGTCAATCAAAACTCCAGATTCCTGACTTCTCCCCACTTTCATGCCTCACATAATTTGCTGGAAGTGAGTAGCAGATGATGCCTCTTGGAACAGGGCATGTGCTGCCCAGTTTGCCACATTCTTTATGGCCCCTGCTTATCATTCAGACATCATCACTCTTCCTTGTCATCTACTTGGCTTCTATGAACATTTAAACTCACAACTCTTATTATATGCAATTTCTTGAGCATTTCCATTCTCATTTGTTTCTCGAGACCAACAACTCATGCCAGATAGTCATAACTTCTTTCTCGTTTCTATTTCTAGGTTTTGTGCTAGGTTTTGATACACTTTGACGGAAAGTATACTATTAGGTTAATTCTGTCAATGTAGACAGCAACCAAACCAGGTGGCTGTTTAAGCTAGAATGACCTGGGTTGGCTTCTACATTGATGAGACTAATGCAGCAATTGCCAAACTATTCCTTTGCTTATTATGCCAGGACTTCTATTGGCACAAAACACAAATGTTAAGCATAGACAACATTTGTAGATGACAAATTCCAGTTGTTTACTGCTCAGATAAAGATGCCCTAATCAATCTCTCAGCAAGTTCTAATATGTTCATTTTCCATGTCAAAGGCTATGAAATAGATATGAAAATGAAATCCTGAGCTGGATGGGAGTTTAAGTAAATTATAATTTTCTGGGAGTTTAAGTAAATTATAATTTTCTGGTTAAGCAAATAATTATATTGTTTCAGCAAATCATCATTTTCCCTGTATTAAAGCCCTTTTTCTTTGCTTTTAGCATTCCAATGAAAACATGTCTTAATGGGTCAAATATTAAAACTGAATGCCTGGAAATATCATAAGTTCTAAACACCTTCCATCGCAATCTCATTTTAAATTTTCTGGAGTGTTCTTTTGAACATTTTTTCTAACCAACTCAACATAAAATGATCAGATTTTTAATGAGCTATTAAAAAATTTATTTTTCTTCAGAATGTTGAATGCTGGCTACTGGTCAAGGAAGAGCAAATGTCTGTTCTCTTTGCTTGCTTTTTTTCTGAGACAGTCTAGCTCTGTTGCCCAGGCTGGAGTGCAGTGGCACGATCTTGGCTCACTGAAACCTCTGTCTCCCGGGTTCAAGCGATTCTCCTGCCTCAATCTCCTGAGTAACTGGGAGCCAACCACCACGCCCAGCTAATTTTTGTATTTTTAGTAGAGAGGGGGTTTCACTGTGTTGGCCAGGCTGGTCTAGAACTCCTGACCTCGTGATCCTCCCGCCTCAGCATCCCAAAGTACTGGGATTACAGGCGTGAGCTACCGCGCCTGGGCTGCTTGCTTTTTAAGTTTTAGTTAAAGGAGCTGAGATTATATTTTTTAAAATATATGAAAGTAGACTAGGTGTGGTGACTCACACCTATAATCACAACATTTGGGAGGCCAAGGTGGGAACATAATTTGAGCCCAGGAGTTTGAGACCAGCCTGAGCAACATGAGGAGACCCTGTCTCTACAAAAGGAAATTAGAAATTAGCCAGGCATGGTGGCAAGCACCTGTAGTCCTAGCTACTCAGGAGCCTGAAGTGGGAGGATCCCTTGAGTCATTTGGTCTGGTCAGAAATCTGAATTGGAACTGCAGTTATCCCTAAATAAATCCTTTGAAACCCAAATGAAAACAAACATTCACTCCCATAAAGTTATCTTCACTCCTTAAATGCAAAAATGGCTTTTTCGCTGGGCGTGGTGGCATGGCCCAGCTAGTCAAGAGGCTGAGGTGTGAGAATTGCTTGAACCCAGGAGTTTGAGGCCAGCCTGGGCAATATAGCAAGCCTCATCTCTAAAAAACAAACAAAGAAATCCCCCAAGATGCTGTCTCCCTGCAGTTATTCTTCTTGTAATTTATTCACTATTTGTTTAGATTTATTTGAACTCCTGCTTTTTGTTTGTTTTCTGTTTTTGCTGTTAAATGGAAAAACTTAAAATCAGATGCTTGGTATCTGCTACCAGCATAAAACAGACTAAGGAGAAAATCCTAAGACATCCTTTTGGATGTTTGTTTTCTAAAATCTATCTATCTATCTATCATCTATCTATCTTTCCATCCATCCATCTCTCTGTATGTAGACTTGTGTGTGTGTGGGGGGGGGGGGTGGGTGTTTGTGTGGGTGTTTTTTTATTTGTTCAAAAAAGAAGGAAAAGGATATCAGGGACTCTGCAATGCTTTCCTAGTTGGAGTTCTTCCCTTTTGTGTTTACTTCCAACTACCATTTTTGCTAGGGAACTTGATATTCCTAATTCGTGGTTTCATAGGCCAGTGTAGCATAAATCCAGAGAGACATTCAACTCTAATTTCTATGGGGTTAAGCTAAGACCCTGCCCCTTTCGCCTTCCCTTCTCCCAAATGAGGAGGATGTCCACATTTACCTTTGGAGGAGTCTTTCAGTGTCCTCTGAAGCTGGGAAGGCAGAACTGTGGGTGGAGAGGGGAGATTTGCAGGGAATCAAGGTCTGAGATCAAAGAAGACTTGTTTTTGTCCTGATTCTGCCTTCAGTGGGCATGTCATCTTGGGAAAGTCACTAAACCTCTTTCTCTAAGCCTCTGTTTTCCCCTCTGTGAAATGAGATTGATAATAATGTTTCTGCTTTGTTTGCAGGGTTACTGTAGAGAGAATGAAGGAAGATGTTATATAAGAAAGCCCTTTGTTAAAGGACTTAGTTGCTATGGTTTCCCTTGACCGATAACGATACATACATAGTTGACTTTTTAGGACATGTAATAAAAGACAGCGGTATTTCATTTCATAGATGATCATTATGCCTTTCTGCACTAGATGTCAGTAGAGTTCTATGATTCAAAAGCCTCCACTACCTGACCAGGAATAATCTGTTCTTGGAAAATTTTCCAAAGCAAACTCATTGTGTTTTTGCTTATTTTGCATTTCTTACCTAATGGCCATGAATTTGTGTGTCCTCGCCCTGCACCCACCCTCATCCACCCAACTAGAATTCCTCTTTCAGCACAATTTTCTGCTGTGTTGGAGCTTCTCTTTCTTCATTTTCTAGGGAAATTTCTACAAAAATCATTCTTTTTCAAGAGTTTGTTTAGACAATGTGAAAGCCAAAACAGAAAGTCCGAAGGCTATAGGGCAAACTCACAAAACAATTTAGAAGAGTTATTGCAGATGGATTTAGTGCTTTTAAAATTAAAGGTCACTTAAAAAAAAAAAAACTGTCTGCATTCATGTTTTTTTCCACCATCCTGTTGTTGTTGCCATATTTTAGTTTTTCAGCTATCATTTATAATTTAAAAATAGAGCAGAAATACCAGAGTGGCGCTTTCCTTTACCCAGAAATGCTTAGCAGAAGAACCCTCTGTTTTTCAAAATGCTGACTTGTCTCTATAGAGAAGAAAAATAAATCTCTGAGAACCATAGCTCTTTTTGCTTCTTGGAAATAGCTAAAAAGTTCAAGCTAAAGCCTGGCTTTGGACCCATGTCCATCCTTTGGGGACAGTTATGTTCTTTCCAAAAAGTGCAAATTTACTTATGAAGCAGGTCCATGTTTTAACTGGCTTATTCGATCACAGCAGAATTCACTAATTTAATTGCTTCTTTGACTTTCAACGTGAAAATCATTTACCAGCATAAAAATTTTAAAAAGTGCAAGTTGTTGTTAGGATTTTTATCTAAGAATGAAAGGAACTTAAAAGTGTCCAGTGTCTGAGATTTTCCAAGATGATCTCTGTTTTACATTCAAACATAGGGATTTAAAAGTTAAATTGCTTTGAAGTGAGACTGAACATCTGATTTATTTTCAAATGCCACTTTTAAAAAAGTCATTGACATCTGTTTACATAAGGCTATTGCCAATTTAAAGAAAGACACAGAGGCAAAATTAATATAGAGTTGATTTGGGCCAAGGTTGATGACTCACCCTGGGAAACACTGGGAATTGCTTCAAAGAACAAAGGAGAGACTCAAGTTTTCAAAGAAAAAAGGACAAATCAGGAGAAGGGTTGATTACAAAACTTGTTTTTTAGGAATTCTCATTGGTTTACAGAAATAACATTGACTCCTGATTGGCTATACATTGTTGAACTATAGGGTGTGAATTATGATGTCCAGCATATAACATTGTTGGGTTAATTTATGGCTACTCAGTGGCGACGCTCAGTCTAGAGCCCATATAGCAGGGAGATTACTTAGCTCCAGGGCGAGGAGTGAGATGTGACTGCTGTCACATTTCATTGCCCCTCTGGGCCTGATCATTTAAAGGGGCTCACACTCCTTAAATAAAAAGTTTCTTTTATTTCTCACTTTTCAACAGTTTTATGTTCCACTCTGTGCAAATTATTGCTTTTTGAATGAAAATGAGTTAATCATTTTTATTGAGCATCTATTATGAGATAGGTACTGTGCTAGAAGTTGAAGATAAATAATGAGCAAACCTAGCTGTCTTGGAGCCTACAGTCTAGTGGGGAACAAAAATATAATCCAGTAACCACAGAAACAAATGAAAAATTGCAAATCTAAGCTCCTGCATCTTTGTTCCTGCTTATTTATTTTTAAGTACTTATCACCCTCTGACATTTATATTTATTTGTTTTTTTATTGCCTGTTTCCCATCGTAGAATGTCAGCTTCATAAAGGAGAGATTTTGTTCTGTTCAACAATGTTTCCTGAGTACCCAGAACAGCATCTGACACAGGTGCTCCATAAATATTAGTTGAACGAAGGCATTAATAAGAAGTACTCAGTGTTATGAGATCCTAGACTAGAAGAAGTTGATCACATCAGCGAGGTTAAGAAAGGCTTAACTGCAGAAGGGATGCTTGAGTTGAGAAGTCAGCATTGACCAGGCCGAGAAGGGAGAGAAGACCATTCAAGGCAACATGGGCAAAGACCTCATGGCAAGGGGGAGCATGAAAAAGATAAGAAACAGAAAGAAGGCTTGAGAGGCAGAAGAAGAGAGACTGAGCAAAACAGGATTGCAAAGTGAAATAGGAAAGGAAGGGAGGGGCTAGACCTTGCAGATTCTCATAGGCAGAATTAAGAAGTTATCTTTATTCTAAAAACAATGAAAAGTCATTTGAGTTTTTTAAGTGGGGATGAGGCGTGGAAGGTGATGACTTAATTAGATTTGAAAAGATTACTGTGACTTCAGTGTGGTGAATGGACTGGAGGGTGGTCCAGAGTGGAGGTTGCAAGCCTGGCTAAAAGGCAGTGGTTGAATTGAGTGATGGGAGTAGTTTGAACTTGAGTGCTGGTGGTGAGGACTGGAATAGGTGGATGCAGAAGTCGATGAGTCCATAGCAATTTAAGAGGTAAAACCAATTAGACTAGGTGAAGTGCTGGATAAAGAGTGAGAGAGAAGGAGGTATTAAGGTTGAGCTGAAGTTTAGGGCTTGGACAATGTGGGATGGTGGTGCCATTCAATGAAGTAGGAAACCCTGGAAGAATATGAGGTTTGGCAGGAAACATGATGAGCTCAGTCTTAGTTCAGTTTAGATAGGTTTCTTTGGGGCATCCAAGAGGACATATTAAGTTGAAGATGGTCTGAAGCTTGGAAAGCCTGGGCTGGGGCTACAAATACACGATCGTTCCGCAGATAGTAATTGAAATTGTGGGTTAGAGACTAGACTGGAAAGTGGAGAGGATTGTTTGATATAAAGATATCTGGTTTTAAAGAAAAGGATGAAAATGCAGAATGAAGACAGATAAAGCTCTGACGTAAGTGAGTAGGCCTGGGCTATCCATGCCCACAGCTGAAAAGCATTAAATGAGATTTGATGCTAACTTGGTAGAGCATTCAATGAGCCACAGAGAGCAACCTACCAGACCTATTGGACCTTTCTAGATTCAAGCATCCCTGAGAATCAACTTCCTCTTCCTCATGAGACAGAAGACAAAATCTCATGGTATTTTCACCTTGATAAAGTACTTTTACCAAACCCATATTTTAAACATTATTTCTTTATAGTATGTGTATATATATTAAAAAATAGACCCACTGTTGTATTTAATCATCTATTAATTTTTTTCTTTTTTTTCTTTTTTTTTCAGATTGCGATTTAGGTTTATTCTATTATTATTATTATTATTATTATTATTATACTTAAAGTTTTAGGGTACATGTGCACAATGTGCAGGTTAGTTACATATGTATACATGTGCTATGCTGGTGTGCTACACCCATTAACTCGTCGTTTAGCATTAGGTATATCTCCTAATGCTATCCCTCCCCTCTCCCCTCCACCCCACAACAGTCCCCAGAGTGTGATGTTCCCCTTCCTGTGTCCATGTGTTCTCATTGTTCAATTCCCACCTATGAGTGAGAACATGCAGTGTTTGGTTTTTTGTCCTTGCGATAGTTTACTGAGAATGATGGTTTCCAGCTTCATCCAGGTCCCTACAAAGGACAAGAACTCATCATTTTTTATGGCTGCATAGTATTCCATGGTGTATATGTGCCACATTTTCTTAATCCAGTCTATCATTGTTGGACATTTGGGTTGGTTCCAAGTCTTTGCTATTGTGAATAGTGCCGCAATAAACATACGTGTGCATGTGTCTTTATAGCAGCATGATTTATAGTCCTTTGGGTATATACCCAGTAATGGGATGGCTGGATCAAATGGCATTTCTAGTTCTAGATCCCTGAGGAATTGCCACACTGACTTCCACAATGGTTGAACTAGTTTACAGTCCCACCAACAGTGTAAAAGTGTTCCTATTTCTCCACATCCTCTCCAGCACCTGTTGTTTCCTGACTTTTTAATGATTGCCATTCTAACTGGTGTGAGATGGTATCTCATTGTGGTTTTGATTTGCATTTCTCTGATGGCCAGTGATGAGCATTTTTTCATGTGTCTTTTGGCTGCATAAATGTCTTCTTTTGAGAAGTGTCTGTTCATATCCTTTGCCCACTTTTTGATGGGGTTGTTTGTTTTTTTCTTGTAAATTTGTTTGAGTTCATTGTAGATTCTGGATATTAGCCCTTTGTCAGATGAGCAGGTTGGGAAAACTTTCTCCCATTTTGTAGGTTGCCTGTTCACTCTGATGGTAGTTTCTTTTGCTGTGCAGAAGCTCTTTAGTTTAATTAGATCCCATTTGTCAATTTTGGCTTTGGTTTCCATTGCTTTTGGTGTTTTAGACATGAAGTCCTTGTCCATGCCTATGTCCTGAATGGTAATGCCTAGGTTTTCTTCTAGGGTTTTTATGGTTTTAGGTCTAACATTTAAGTCTTTAATCCATCTTGAATTAATTTTTGTATAAGGTGTAAGGATAAAAAGATGTATAAAGTGATATTATTTCTTGAACATTTAAATATAAATCTTAAATAGGCAGTTGACCAGACACTTTAAAATTAACATTTATAATCATAGCATACATTAGTTGAGGGGTTACTATGAGCCAAGTACAGTTCTAAGGGCTTTACAAGAATTACTTCTTTATTCCTGTGTAACCCTGGCAGGTAGTTAATATCATTCCCATTTGACAGATGAAGAAACCAGCACAGCAAGGTCAGGTAACTTGACCAAGGTCACACAGATAAAAAGTGGTAGAGCCGTGATCTGAACCCAAGAAGTCTCCTTTGGAAGCAATGTTATAACTACTGTGCCAGGCTTTATCAAAAATTTACCATGTACATGTTTTGTTTTGCATTTTGGAGAAAACACAGAACCTTTAGTAAGTCTCTTATGAACCACTTGGTGGTTTGCAGATGCTGGTAAGCATTAAAAATCTATTTAGGCCTGCAACCTGGTACCTGACTCAAATTGCCCTTGGATTGTCTGGGATGAAACAGCCCAGAAAGGCCCTGGATCCATTGTGGCTTGTGGAATAATATGTGATACCTTGACTGAGTTTTAATATAATGTTTTGGGGCCTGTTAGTCATAGTCGAGAGATAATTTTCTTGACTCAAAACAGAGGTGTGTCCAGACATGAGGGCACAGGAAAAACATTTAGTAAAATTCCCCATAAAAAATGAAGGTGGAAGATTTGATGGTTTATGTCATTTGGCCAAACTTTGGAGTAGATGTTGCAGCCAATGTTTAAATAACACCTCCAATCCTAACAACCAAGAGGGCAGCGACCCTTTTTCTGATACCACTACTCGCAGGTGTTGATCTGTAGCCCTCCTCTGGGCACGATGGTGACATCATGCACTCTTGGGAGGCACAGGAAATCCACTGATCCTGCTCCTTTTCTCTGTGATTTTCCCTTTGGTTCCTGTTTCCTGCCACACTCCCTCCCCTTCATCACAGCTCTCAAATTCTGCCACATCTGCTCACCCCTCCAGCCGCAGTATTTGGCAAGGAAACAAAAATGGAAATTAATTTGAATTTGGATTCAGCATAAGGACTTCATTTCTGATTTCTGGTCACTCATCATCTGATGAATGGTAGGAAGAGAAGACAGAAGAGTTTCTGAACAGTAGGCTAAATTTTGAGAGCAACCAGGATGACCTAAAGATTCTGTAATTCATTCCTAAATTTGCTCTAGAGCCTTCCCAATTCAGTAAAAATAAAAACTTTTAAAATGATAATAAAGGTTAATATTGATCGAGTGCTTACTGAATGCTAGGAACACCTGAATGTTTAATGAGTATTATGTCTTTTAGTCTTCACAATATCCCTAGGAGGTAGGTAATATGGTCTACCCTCCACCTCCTTCTTTTTCAGTTGAGGAAACGAATGCAGGGACAGGTTAAATAATTTGTCCAAGTTCATGAGGCTAGTTAATATTGTCAAAAGACAAAATTACAACAAATGTAGTGTAAATATGTCAATTGGCTTTACTTGCAATTCTAGAATCAGGCAACATTTCATGCCACAAGATAGAATAAGTGTTCCTTCCAATGAACTGGGCTAATGGGGTTGACATCAGGGCTGAAGAAAATGGAAGCAAAGAGCAAAGAGTGTATCAGTTCTTTCAAAGCTACTTTGCTTGCAAGTGGGGAAGAGGAAGACAGAACAATAGAAAAATAACTGATTAGTTAATACCAGGTTACTTTAGGCCACCTAAAATGTGTAAGGATTAAAGCAGAGAGAACATCACTGCCATGCAGACTGAAGATTTTAAACTGGCCTGTTTGAGAAGTTGGCTGTTATTTCTCCTCATAGCATTAGATAACAACTTACTTTCTTTTTGGCGATGTGGAATCTCACCATGGGTGACTCCATTTTTATTTTTAGTCTTGTCTGTTGGGGCCTCTTGCAGGAGTTTAGTCCAAAACAATGGCATTCTATAATTTTTATGTGACAATATCGAAGCCACAATTTGCACACATGAATTTACACAATTCACACTTCAGAGTCTGGCCTCCTGACCACGACGAGTGTTCACTTACAAACATGTGGACCTGAAAAGACACAATTCACCCTCTTCCCACAAACCCTAGGGAGGAAGGAGTTGGTCAGAACATATGGCACACCCAGTGGGCCTTGTCTTAGTCCACTTGGGCTGCTGTATCAAAGTAGCATAGACGGGGTGGCTTATAAGCAACAGACATTTATTTCTCAGTTTTGGAGGCTGGAAGTTCAAGATGAGGGTCCCAGCCTGGTCTGGTTGGGTGAGGACCCTCTTTCAGGTTGCAGACTGCCAACTCTTTGTTGTATCCTTGCCTCGTGGAAAGAGAGAGCTCCCTGGGGCCTCTTTAATGAGGGCACTAATCCCATTCATGAGGGCTGCACCCTCATGACCTAATCACCTCCTAAAGGCCTTACCTCCTACTACCACGACATTGATGGTTAGGATTTCAACATAGGAGTCTTGGGGGAACACAAACATTTGGATCATTGCAGATCTGAAGTGCACAATAGGAAATAACTAAGAGTAGGGGGTAGGATAGAGGGAGCAAAGGAACCAACACTTCTGGGAAGAAATAGTGGGCAGTGCTGACTCTACTGCAGGTGAGGTAGAATGGTCACATTTTGGGATAGTTTGCGTAAATTTCACAAAGTTTAATTGAGCGAAGAATGATTCATGGGCAGCTCCCAGAACCAGAATATGCTCAGACAGACTCCAGCACTATCTTTTGGTGGGAGAGGATTTATGGACGGAGAAAGCAAAGTGACTTACAGAAATCAGAAGTGATGGGCAGAAACAGCTGAATTGTTTACAGTTCAGCCTTTGCTTTATTTGAACACAATTTGAACAGTTGGCCACCTGTGATTGGCCAAAACTCTGGGATTGACACAAGAGTAGGTTACAGTCTGTTTATATATCCAGTTAGGTTACATATCCAGTCTGTTTACACATCCACTAAAAATATGTAAGGAAGCAGCCCTAGGCTATAAACTTGATTGAGCAATTCCCCTCTTTTGGTCAACCTCTCAATTTTGAGGTTGACCAAAACTTTAGGCATCATCTCCATCATAAGTGGACTTGTTTGGTCTCAAATCTCATTGGGAAATAAAACAGTGGGTTTTGTAAAGCAGGAATAAGAAAACAGAACAAGAGAAAAACATGATTACTTCTGGTTACTTTTTTGTAAGGGTTAGAGCAGAGGAAACTTTATTATGAAATTATCTGTTTTCAGGAGACAAATAAACAACTTGCCTGTGTTGAGATCTATCTGCTTCCTTAAAGTTTCAGTTTGACTATGTTGCATTTAGCATGAGTGGCTGCATTTTGGTTTGGTCTGTTAGGGCCCAGTACAGGAGCTCAGTCCAGAACAGTGGCCTCCCATAATTTTGTTTAACATTTGTACATTATTTCCCTTCTTCTATATATGGGTTAGAAGATCATATGATACCATCTTTGAGGGAGGGAGGGGAAAAGAGGTTACCCACTTGACAATAGGAGCAATCTTATCCCCTACTAAGAGAGATCCTGAAGTACCCTACCCACTCTGAACTGTTCTGTGGTGTCTGGGGGTGCTGAAATCTACACTTATCATTTCCAGATACAAGATACCCAGTTAGATTTGAATTTTGGATAAGCAACGAATAATTTTTAAGTACAAGTGCATCCCAAATATTGCATAGGACATACTTATGCTAAGAATTATTCATTGTTTGTCTGAAATTCAAGTTTAACTGGGTGTCCTGTATTTTTGTTTACTAAATCTGGCAAATCTACCCCCACTCACTGTCCTGCTGGAGCCCTAAAGTATGTAATTATGAACTGAGTAACACAGGCCTGTATGGCTGAGTGGGAGGACCCATCTCCTGGATGAAGCAAATGCTGTGGGAAAGGGGTGGAACCTCCCAAGGCTTGGTTAGATGATATCCAGCAGTGGTTAGAACCTGGAGTTGTTCTTTCAAGAGGTGACTAGAGGCAGAGGACAGTGAAGTAAGGTCAGAAACCACGTTATCCTGTGAAATGTTGCTTTCTTGAACCAGAATAGAGTCCATATTTATGTCACGTTCCAGCTTTTTTCTCCTATCATGCCGTTTTCTCTAGCTTGCCTGTAACACAGTCCTAAGGTCTTATGTTGGTAGAGCGTGGAGAAGAAAGAACAGGGCAGTGAAGGAAAACAGTCCTGCCTCGTACCCAACATGGTGCTTCTGTGGAGGGAGGGGTTTTCTCCCTAGGGGACTAGGTTTAGAGGTCCCAGGCACACAGGTTCAGGTCGTGACTGGAGGCAGTGGGGCAGAGAACGTGATGCACAAGGAATTCACTGGAGCATCTGCTTGGTGAACTCCATGTGAGGGACATAAGATAAACCATTCTCTCCCTTAATTACCATAAAAGAATACGGCATGTGGCTGTGGCTTAGATTATCTATGCCTTTGAAATCTGTACTGTATAAATCAAAGGGATCTTATCAAGGCCACTTTTATTGTGGTAACATCCAATCTTGGCACTATAAGCTCTCAGAACAGGATCACGCCAAATCTCTTCTATGAACACATCACCTGCCCTGTTTTGTTCAATCCATCTCTCTTGATCCTTTGTGCGATGTTCTTCCTGTAGCTGGGGTAGGCTTAGCTTGGTGCTGCATTCTCTTGGCTTTCTCTCATGAATAAGGCGGATTTTTAAAAAAATTTTGTTTTTAATTTTTGTGGGCACGTAATAGGTGTATATATTTATAGGGTATAAACAAGCATATAATGTATAATAATCACATCAGGGTACATGGGGTATCCATTACCTCAAGCATTTATCCTTTGTGTTACAAATAATCCAATTATATTCTTTTAATTATTTTAAAATGTACAACTAAATTATTATTGACTACAGTCACACTGTGGTGCTAGAAAATACTAAGTCTTATTCATTCTTCTATTTTTTGTCCCCATTAACCACGCCCACTTCCTCTCTCCCTCCACACTACCCTTTCCAGACTCTAGTAACCATCCTAGTTACTCTAGTAACTCTCTGTCTCCATGAGTTCAACTGTTTTCATTTTTAGCTCCCACACATGAGTGACAACGTGAGAAGTTTGTCTTTCTGTGCCCTTCATGGTAATCTGACTTTGAATAAGGCAGATTTGAATGTGCCTGATGTTTATCTCAAGTGGAATTTTGCTTTGTCTCTGGCATATAATAATAAACTCTTAATAAATCCTTCTCTCTGTCTCTCTCTCTCACTCACTCTCTCCCTGTTTCTCTTTCTCTCTCTCTCTGTGTGTGTGTGTGCGTGTGTGTGTGTGTTTTATGTGTAAGTAGATGAATGATAGAATCAAGGGTAGAGTTCATGGCATATCTCAAACCAAACAACAGGACATTTACTTTCAAGATGCTAATAGCCTCCATTAGGCATAAGTACATCCAAAAATCATGGGAACATTCTTACGAATTTAGTCCACCAGTATTTCTCCCCCGAGTACTGTCATGATGGCAAACACTAACTCCTTGTTTTAAAGGTCAGACGTTCTGAATTGCCCTTCAGAATCATGAAATAGGACATAAACGTTAGGCATTTGAAAAATTATTCTGTTTTAGAGAAAAACAACCAGATTGTGCACCTTTGCCCTTCGTCGGTGCATTTTCAAGTGGAATATTAAGCTGCCCACTGGACTGCATCCTAAGCACACCCACTTAGATTATAAACATTCAGAAAATTGCAGGCTTTTACCATCTAATTGGCGGTGCTTTTCCGAATAAAACTATATCAGGCCACATGCCACGTTCACTCCAGTTGGCAAGGAATCAAAAGGCAGAAACACTCCCAGCAGTGACCACAGCTCTGCTCCATTAGGTGGACAAATGGGATTTCTTGATGACCTTTTGTTTCCCTAAGCATCTCAGTTGCAGTCGGGCTGATTTCATACACCAGGTTATTCATCAGAATGGAAAGATTTCATGCTTTGATGTGTTCCTGAAGTGTAGCCAGCATCATCTGATGCCAAGAAGAGAAATTACCAAGTTGGAATTGTGCACTCAGCAGGAACAAGCCTCACTGAGTGTGGGTCTCCTGTCACAGCCAATACTTTCTCCAGGTCCTTTGTTCTCGCAAATCCTACAGCTTAGGTTCAGGCATTTTTTCCCTCCCAATCGTCACTCAGTAAAAATATATCATGTGTCAACTGACAAGCAGATATGGGGAGATGATCATGGTAAACTGTTAAATGAGAAAAGCAGGTTATAAACATTATGCAGTGCATGATGCCAAATTTGCAAAACAAACACATCAATATACACAGAGGAAAAGCTGTTACTAGAAATTATCTCTGTGTGGTGATATTTATTAGGTTTTTATTTGCTCCTTTTCTCTTATTGGTATTGTCTACATATATTTGTTTCTTTATAACAAGTAAAATAAATTAATTAGCAAAAGTGGAAAAATCTGCTATCCTTGTAGCCAGTTTCAAATCTTACCTTTTCCCAGAATCTTTCAACATATTCCTAACTGGAAGAAATAATTCCCTTGTCTAAACGTAGAGAGAAAACATGTAGGATGCATGGAATTGCATCTATGCCTCTGTAACAATACTTGCTACTTTCTCCCTTGAAGTACAGTGTATAAGTATTGTCTCCCATAGTAGACTGTAAGTACTTGGAGAACAGGAACTATGCCGGAGACTTTTTCTACCTCTTACAACATCTAATGTCCAACTCCACACTATGCCTGTTGTAGGCAACCATTAAATATATTTTGACTGAATGATTACGCATATTTTGGAGCACAATCTGTGTTTCTGAAAGATTCCATCAACATCTGTTCTCTCAAAATTAAAAATGCAATTTTTTAACAAAATAACTGTGAGATTTAAAAACATTACATAGGTATTTTGCTGTGGCTAATTTATGCAAAAATAACAAAATCCACGTTACTAAATATAAGATGCATTTGTATTACCTCTGAGACTCCAGAAAGTAGTCACTTCGAGAATTATAGGTTTTTTAAGGTTTATTTCTGGATTTCACAAACCACAGATACAGCTTTTCATTTCCCAAAACTCTTAATGGTTCCTGAAGTGCTAAGAAATATGTCAAAAATTCCAAAGATAAGCCGAGAAAGGATGGAGTGAAATTTACTGTGTAATTATTTTTTATAAAGGAATCATGATCGGTGACTTATTTAGTGTGTTGGCTTCAACCTAGCAGAATCCCTAGAAGACAATCACAGATTTATCTAACATGTGCATGGTAAGACATAGAAACAGGCCAAGGCATTTATGTGCAGGCTTAGCAGAGGGGAAAGACAGGCTATGATCTGTGTTTTCCCATAATGAGGCAAAGACTCCCTTGCTCAGATTTTGGACCGCTCTCCTCAGCATGCACATGAATCCTCATTAAATTTGCATTTCAATTAGCTCCTGAGAGCTGCAGAACATGTTTCAAATATTCCTTCACCACATCACTCTCAATCCAGCCTACCTACTTCTTTGACTCCCAGCTCCAGCAATGGTGGATGCATCTTTCTCAACTCAAGTATTGTATTGAAATATCAGACGGCAAGTTCTGATTCTTTTACAATTTGTATTTATTCACAAACTCAACAAACACACATGGAATACCTATGTGCAAGGCTAGTTGCTATGGATAAAGCAGTGAACAAGGCATTATACCTGCCCTTAGACAGCTTCCAGGTCAGCAAGGGAAAGCAGATATCCAAATAAATACCCAAATAGATATTCATCACCATTGTCATAAGCCCTGTGAAAGAAAAGGATGCTAAGGAATTACAGTGAACAATTAGCATTTCTGAACCAATCTGAGGAGTCAGGGCAGGCATCTCTGAGGAAGCCAAGCCCTTCTGGGTGAATTCAGAGTATCCTATGTGGAAAACACAGCACATGTGAGGGCTCTAAAGCCAAGAGGGTGGAGCATTCTAGGAACTAAGAAGGGCTGGTGAAGTCATCTGAAGCCTTGCAGGTCACATAAGAGGGCAGGAATTTATCTACAGAGCATTAGAAAGTCCTGAAAGGCTATGTAGCAAGACAGAGTAATGCCTCCAGATTTGCAGCTTTTAACCAGGAAACGAGGGGCTAGAAGGCCACTATGTGGGAGACTGTTTCAGTTGTTTGCAGTCACCCAGGTGAGAGGCTGTAGGGCTGCAAGCAGCTTGTGGTGTAGTGGAATTAAAGATGGAGGGAGGTGAAGGATTCAAGATATGTTTTAGAAAATGTTGGCAAAAACCAAAGTCAGAATTTATGTCACCATCTGTAAGATGTGAAGTTAATGCTTGGCAAAATAAAATATTTCAACCATATTTTGGTTCATTTTAATTTCATGAGTTTATGGGACTATAGACTTCCCTGAATATAAGTATATATTCCATAGCTAGTCTTCAAAACCCTCTAGGAGGACACTATAGATAACCACTACTAGAAGTCATGTTTTTAAGTTAAGTCAGTGGTGTTGAGCTCCAATTATGTGGAATGCCCTCTGTGATATTAAAAAAAATATGTGATCGTTGTCCTCAAGGGGCTCTGACAGTAAATGGGATCTCTTTGAGACAGAAGCCATAAATGCCAGGAACTGAATCTGGATATCATGCCATAATTCCCAAATGGAATTAGAAAGAGGAACTAGAAAAAGGAGGCCCAAACAAGCAGTTGAAAAGATGAGAAGAGAACCAGGTATTACCACCCAAACTGGGAGGACAGAGCTTGAAGATGCAGAGATGGCTACCAGAGCCTTAGGCTGAGCTGGCAAGGAAAAAAGTGAACAAAGCCATTAGGAAGAATTTGGTGACTTAAGACAGATTCATGACAAGAGAACAGAGAAGACAGAAGCCAGTGCAGTAAGCCCAGAGAGAGGAGAAGATGAGGAAATGAACACAATTGTGGACTAATCTTTGATTGATTCATTCATTTACATTTGCCTTGTTCCAGAAAGATTTAAGGAGGCTTCCAGGGATTCAAATATATGGAGGAAAATGTAAATTAGAAGAGGAATAAGAGGAGAAAGAAAAACAAGTGTGGTGTTCTAAAATGAAGCCAAGATTAGGAATTAGGTCAAAGAAAATGAACTCAACAGCTGCAAAGGGCTACACAACCCCTTTATCTAGCCCTTACTCTCTTTACTCTATTGTTATCTTGGTTTCTTTCCATTTTAAAATTCAGATTGTGCTCCAAACTGCATCAATTAGTCCACACTTCATGTGTTTCTGCTATTTGAAAGGCATCCTTAGTTATAAGATGGACAGAATTAGCATTTAGTCTTCATGTAAACTCATCATCATTCCTTAAAAGGCAAACAAAGCTTATGCCCCTCAAACACAGGTCACTACCGCCTCCTGTGAAAATAAAGGGTGGCACATTTTGGGGGTAATATGCAGTCCTTCAGTAACCAGAATAGGATGGGAAGTGGAGTTGTTCTATGTCTAGGTAACAATCTGAACTTAGACCAAAGAAAGAAAGCCATGGAGAAGGAAGAGCCACAGCAGCACAACATGGCAATCCTTGCCATGTGGCTCCTGCATGCTGCCCCAACAGACTGCAAAATCTGCAAAATCTCTTAAAAGCTCTACTGTGTTCCCTTCCTGATGCCTGGTTTGTGGAAGGTTTGCATAACAAATATATATTGAACAGTAGAAAGAAAATTGTGCCTTTTGGCTCCAATGAGCCTTTAAATAGTTGTGAATGTTGAAATGAATCATGTAGCTTCTCCAGGATTCCGTTTTCTTGTCTGTGAAAATAGGGTGTATGTAACAGAATTTGCTAATTGTCAGGCAATATTCATGCTCATCTTGTAATGGATGAGATGAACATTATTCTAAGGTTAATATGCCTCTCCTCCTAGCTGCTCTCCTGGGATTTTGTGGTCTGAATCATCAGAGAATTCTGCCTTGAGCTCAAAAAGAGCCTCAGGTTCACATTGAATCCTACAGTTAGGAAGGGGTGACAGCTCACCAATACTGAAGGTCAGCTGTGCAACAACAGATTAACCACATATGAGTAACTAAGAGCTGTCCTGGCACAGGCAACCTAAGTTTGTAACCCTTGCTTTAAGCAACTTGCTAACCAGAGCTACTTGGAGAAGAAATAGCTGGTATGGTCAGCTTGTAGTGCTCAGGACATAAAAGGGACTTCATAGCTTTATGAAAAGATGTTGAGGAGTAAATTAAAAAATATTGTCGTTAATTATTATATCAATTCTTTAAAAACTGTCCTTTGATATTTTTGTTCTTTGAAAATGTCCTTTGAAAAATATTATGATACAGAGTGTACCCTTAACAAATGATAAGAAAAAATATTGTTATTTTCAAAAAAAAGGGAAGGACTTTATAATAATAACATCGAAGAATCTTGATTTCAATAAATAATAAGATTGTCCACTATTATAGTGGAATATTTCTTTCACCCAAGGAATACAAACATTTTTTCTCCCAGACCCACCAAACAAAAGGATCTACAAAGTATCCTTTCAAAAACATATTGCCCTAATGTTTATAAAATACAATTCAATGTACAGAAGTTAAAATTGAAATACATACTACCTATCACAATGTCCAAAAATGAATGAATAACTCAAAGTACTTTTCTAACTAACCTGAGTAAGCTATTTACATGATTTATGAAAAAGTACATACCATTGACCTTATATGGCTAGCTATTTGGTGGGAAAACCACCACCACCAACAGCATTTTCAGAACCAACCCTCACTGCAGATTATTACATGCCCTGTGTGAATCTCAAATTTCTTCTGCAAAAGCAAGAGAGTTTTTACAGTTCTGAAGGGGGATATCTCTCTAGTTACCTACTCCAATAGATAGCATTAAATACGTACACACCTTCCTCAAGATTAGGGAATGACCAAAACCAACTTAACTGGAATGAATTCCCTGTTAGGTGGAGGCTCAGCCAGCCATTTAGGAGCCAGGTGAAGGATACTGGGCATCTGTTAAATGAAATCAGGGTCAGGTGTTTGTATACCTACCTGTATTATCAATGCTTATTCAAGATGTTGTGAACTGTCAGCAAAATCATTCCATTCTTAGGAGGGTGCAGCTTTGAAAGCATGTAAACACACACCTTGGTCTTTTCCAGTCTTTCCTATTCACCCTGAGTTAGCACTAGCTTTTGGCTTCTGCTCTGTGTAAAATTTGGCTCTCAAGCCAGAGATGAAGTCATGCTACTGGCTTTATAAGCTATTGCAGCTGCACAATGTCCCTAGAGACCCTCGTTCCCTTTCAGAGTGAGAACATGTGCCTGTGGAGCTGTGAGCTACACTAGTCAGTTCTTAAGGTGCTAGAGTATGGCCTTCTTTCCCAGTGGCAACCTTCATTCTTCACAAAGGTTGGTCTCCAGGCTTCCATGCCAGCAGGGTGCTCCAAAACCACCCCAGGGTTTTTCTTAAGGCCCCACCCTGTGTGGTTTTGGAGGCAAGGTTAGCACTTGTTCCATCTGTATCCTGTTAATTGCTCTAAAGCTGGAGCCTCATGGGGCTAGGTTCCCAATGAATGAGACATGTACATAAGTGCTCACATAGAAAATGAGTTTGGGATTCCTCCTGGTCCATTCTGTACCCTCAGTTGGAAGGCAAAATAAATCTATTTTTCTCCTGTCTTTGAAATTAGTCAATTAATTACTATAAAGCAGTGAACAAAGTGGTCCTCTGGAGGAATTCATGTAGCAAAAGAAGATGAAAGGACTGGGGTGAGATGAGGACAATGGAAGAGGATGACAAGAGTCATCTTCATAATAGGACAAAATGTTATAAAGCTTTGACAGAGAGCTATTTCCTTAAGTAGCTATTAGTGTCACGCAACTATTAATATGGAATTAAGAATATACAGTTGTAAACATGTGACATTATAATATACTAATGTAATTTAAATTAAAACAAAAATGGAATTTTAAATATATTAATAGAATATTGGTTTTAAACATGTCTACTTATACACTTGTTATATTGTTCTATATATTTTAAAAGACTGTACACTTAGAGGAATCCTTAGATGATTTTCAAGTCAGTGTGCTTCCTCTCTGCCATATTTTAAAAGACTGTACACTTAGAGGAATCCTTAGATGATTTTCAAGTCAGTGTGCTTCCTCTCTGCCACTTCTTTTTTTTTTTTTTTTTCTGAGACAGAGTCTCACTCTGTCGCCCAGGATGGAGTACAATAGTGTGATCTTGGCTCACTGCAACCTCTGCCTCCCGGGTTCAAGTGATTCTCCTGCCTCAGCCTCCCAAGTAGCTGGGATTACAGGTGCCCACCACCACATTTGGCTAATTTTTTGTATTTTTAGTAGAGATGGGGTTTTGCCATCTTGGCCAGGCTGGTCTCAAACTCCCGACCTCAGGTGATCCACCCACCTCGGCCTCCCAAAGAACTGGTATTACAGGCGTGATCCATCACGCTTGGCCTCTCCCACTTTCTTAGGGTCTAATTTTATGAGGTAAATCTCTTTCAGAGATAACTCTCCTAGGAAAATGAAAGAAGGAGGAAAGAGATCAAGAAGCAGTGGGTCTAAGAGGAATTGAAAAGTAAAGTTAACTCGCCATTGCCTTCCTCTTCTCTCAGGTATGGGTTACAGAGATCATGGAAGAAGGAGCCAAATGTGACTTATCTGAGAGCTTGTATGACTATTCCTTCTCACCCTTTAAATGATTAGTAGGCTATAAAGGAGTGTGCATTTTGGAGTAGGCTTTTTTTTTTTTTTTTTTTTTTTTTCACTAAAAAAGAGCACAGAGAAGGAAGGATAAGGCTTAATGGGTGTGTTACCGAAACATCAGGAGTTTGGTCTAGGTCCTACTGCTGGCTTCACAGAAAGACAATCACTGAGGCAATGAGTATTGCCAAGGAAGAAATCTTTAATCAGGTCCTGTAGCCAACGAAATGAAAGATCAGTCTCAAATCCATCTCCCTGCCTGACTAAAATTGGGGGTTTAAATAGCAGGGAAGAAATGTAACCATGTGTGGGAAGACAGGAATAAGGGCAGGGTAAGGAAGAGGAGTGGGTCAACAGGAAGCAGATGGTCGGTTAGGCAATCATGATGGGTGAGGGATCTGATGTCTCATTGTCCAAATGCAGTGATCTAATGAGTTTCAGCTCCTTGATACTATCTAGGAGTCCTGATGGTTGGTTTTCTGAGAAAGGAACTCAGATAAGAAAAATTAAGCTTTCTGAAGTTTTAAGACTGGGAGGATCAATTTCTATGTTTATTCAAAGGAATCATAACCATCAGTTCTATGGGACATGAGTTGGTTTCAGATTTATTATCAAAGAAAGGGCAGATAGTCAGGAAGGTGGTTTGGTTGGACACATTTGGGCTCTGGGTGGAACTGGTCTTAGGATGTTTCCAGAAGAGATTAGCATTTGAGTCAGTAGGTTTGAGTAAAGAAGATCTGCCCTCACCAAGGTAGGTGAGCATCAACCAATCTATTGAGGACCTGATAGAGCTAAAGGCAGAGGAAGGGCACATTCTCTGTCTCTCTCCCCTTAAGGGGCCTCTTCCATCTTTTTCTGCCCTCAGACATCAGAACTCCAGGTCTTGGGCCTTTGGCACTGGGACTTACAGCAGCAGGCACCCCAGTTCTCAGACCTCCTTATACCATCAGGTCCCCTGCTTCTCAGGCCTCTGGCCTCAGACTTAATGGTACCTCTAGCTTCCCTGGTTTTCCAGCTTGCAGACTGTGGGACTTCTCAGCCTTTGTAGTTGCATGAACCAATTTCCATAATAAATTTCGTCTTATATCTATAGTCAGCTGAAGAATGACAAGGTTCATAAATAAAAGGAAAGCTTTATTTTTCACAAAGGATGGCAGCCTGCAGGGTGGTCGTTCTGACAGGCTGGGAAGTATATCCTCCAGCTAGAAGCCAAAAACTGGTACTCCGAGGTTGAGAATAAGACAGAGATTAATTCTGAGCAGGTTGACAAAAATATGCATATTCAATAAGCTACAGGAGAAGTCATGAATATTTGTGAAAGGAGACATACATGCATGCATAACCGAGCTTCCTGATCCTTCATGGGTCCCATGTTCAAACAATGGTGGCATTAGCATGATCCCAGCGTGGAGTTTTCAGCTGTCTGATGTCAAAAGGTGAAGCAGAGGACATGAAAACCCCCACTGCACATCCTCCGTAGACTGACTAGAAAGTCTCGGTGGTTGTTGGTCTCTTACCAGGAAGAAATGCTGGTCAGCTGTGTCCAAACCACAGAAGAGAGGAGAAGTGGCAGGAGGTTGGTTGATATCAGTGGTGAAGTCTTTTGAAAGGACCGATTTCTGTTTAGCCTTTGGAGAAAAACCTAAATGGAAGTGAGGGAGGGAGGGGTATGACGAGATGTATCTGACCTCCCAACATGGCCAATAACTCAGTTTTCAGGGTTACTCTGCGGTGCCCTTGTCTAAGATGGGATTCATTCAATTGGTTGGGGGGCTTAGGATTTCATTTTCATTTTTCTCTATGTCTATCTATCTATCTCTCTATCATCTATCTATCTATCTATCTATCTATCTATCTATCTATCTATCTATCATTTATCTATCTTTCTAACTATCCTGCTGGTTCTGTTTCTCTGGAGAACCCTGAGTAATCCAAGGAAGTCTCTGGCACTAACTTCATGGGCTCAGTTGGCCACCCCAAAGATGGTCACATCTTTAAGGTGTATTCCATATTCTACCAGTGTTCTTCCAAAGATACTTTGAGATCCTTCAGGAGCTCAGCCTCTTGCAAGAGGGGAACTGGCAACAGATACCATCAGCAGTGTTCATCTGAGCTATAACCAGGAATCACCAAAAGTTTGACTATGAGGATAACTGAAAATCTGTAAAGAAACACACATCCTGTATGACTGGCGGACTGGGAGTTTACTGTCTAATTGACAGGAAGATGCACTAGCAGCAAACATTCTCTGTATAAGAAAAATGCAAAGGCCAGGTGCAGTGGCTCACACCTGTAATCCCAGCAATTTGGGAGGCCGAGACAGGTGGATCACCTGAGGTCAAGAGTTCGAGACCAGCCTGACCAACATGGAGAAACCCCATCTCTACTAAAAATACAAAATTAGCCGGACGTGGTGGCTCATGCTTGTAATCCCAGCTACTCGAGAGGCTGAGGCAGGAGAATTGCTTGAACCCGGGAGGCGGAGGTTGCAGTGAGCTGAGATCGCACTATTGCACTCCAGCCTGGGCAAAAAGAGGGAAACTCCATCTCAAAAATAATTAAATAAATAAGTAAATGAAAAATGCAACTACTTGGAATAATTTAGTTATCGTCAGGCTGAAGCATATGAAATAATGTGGTAAAAGCCATCTTGCTTCTATACCATTTTACACTGAAATAACGTAACCAATACTCCAAAAGCATTTGACTCCAGGCAAAAACGAAGACATCTACTATGCCTCATTACTGGGAAGTATAAATTGGACAGCCTTTTAGAGGACAAGTTGTCAATACAGATCACAAACCTTAAATAACATATCTGTAGCCCTTGCCCCATTCTACAAGAATGGATGCTGTAGAAATAACCAGACATACCCACAAAGATTTATGGCAGTGATGCTCCTTGTAGTGTGATTTGTAATGCAAAAAAAGGCAAAAAATATCTAAATGTTCCAATAACGGAGGATTGCTTAAAAAATTATGATGTACCTATATATTAGAATGTTAGGCAGCCATATGTTAAAGAAATTAATATAATTATTATTTCAATAAAAATTGTTTTAAATTATTAAAAATAATTTTATAGGAAAAGATGTTATCAGATGAAATAATGTTCTTGATACAGTGTTAAGATTTTAAATAGTAGGTCACAAACAGTATATAAAGTATGAACCCACTTTGGGGAAAATATCCAAACTATATATTCACTCATTTATGGAGCATCTAAATAGGGAGGATAAAGAATTAAACAAGATAGAGATAAGAAGTCTAATATGATTATGACAAGTTGGAGGAAATATTTAAAATATTAATAGTGATTATTCCTGTGCCATGATATTGTTAGTATCTTTAGTTTTCCGTTGTCTTTCTTATATTTTCCAAAATCAAAGTAAAATGAACATGTACTACTTTAAAGTCAGAAAACAAAGCTATATGTTGTTTTACATTGCACATTCAAGAATTCAAAACACAAGAAAAGCACTAATTTATGGGAAAAGGGTAATAGTGGTTTCTTAAAAAGCTTAATATGTCTTTAAACTCCTGGATTGTTTATCTATTTAGTTATTTAATATGACAGAGTTCTCACCATGTTGCCTAGGCTGGTCTCGAACTCCTGGGCTCAAGCAATCCTCCCACCTCAGCCTTCTAAAGTGCTGGGATTATACCACACCCGGACTCAATACTTCCTAAACTTCCTTGGTTCAGTGGCACGCACGGATTCATCTTCTTTTGGTTCCTCAGTATTTCCAGATACTTTTCCCTCTGCTGGAGTGCTCTTCCAGGAATAGAGAGAGATGGTGTCAGTGGGAGGAGAGAAGTGGAAGCAAAGGGCCGCTCTGTAGTCCTGATAGCCAGGTTGGAAGGACCCCCTTCAGACCTAGGTTGGAAGAGGGAACTTGAAATCCTAAGCACTCCTCTCACTCCCATTTCTGTAGTTCATTCCCTCTACCATTTCTTGGGCCCTGTTTCCTCACCTGTAATCAGGGGCTAATAGTCCCTCTCACCCAATAAACTGGTTGCTCTCTCTAAAATACTTTGGGATCTCTCAGTAAATAGTGATGAAAGAAAGCACCATGGGAAGTGATGATGTAGATACCATTTAGCTTGGGCCTCTGGGAACTTTGAGAACAGATACACATATAGATGAGTGAGTGAGTGAATGAATGAATGAATGAATATGGAGTTATCTAAAGAATGTCAAGAGCAGTCACCACTAGAAGAAGAAAATAATGCTGAAAAATATTTTTAGATTCATAAAAACATATTCTTCTTGGTAAGTGGCAGAAATGTATTAAAGCTAAAGCTAAAACAAAGTTTTCTGAAAGGGCAGTTACTAATAAAAAGATAAGCTCTGTGGGTTCTATCGTTCTTTTATTTTCCCCCTCCATTTATTCATCTATTCAACAAATATTCTGGGGTGCTTTTTCTGTGCCCGGCACTGTGCTGGAGCACTGTTTCAAGAGTACAGGAGGCTGAAGTGGCCAGGTTGAGAAGGATTCAGCCATGCAAAGAACTAGAGAGGGAGCACTCCAGGCCAAGGGAACAGCAAGGGCAAAGGCACTGAGGTGGAGCCAGGAAGGAGGCTGGTGTGGACGGAGCACTGGTGGAAGGTGCACTGGGCCTAGTCACTTGGGGCCTTGTGAACTAGGGTTCGGGTGGGCTGTTGAGGGACAATCAGTGGGATGGGTCTGATTTATGCTACTCTTGGGAGAATGGAAGAGGTGTAGAGTGAGCAAGAGCAGAAGCAGAGAGACCTGAGAGGAGGCTTCTGCCACAGCCTTGGCTAGATGACGGGGGCATGAGGTGAAAGTGAGTTAGCCAGAAGACTTGGGGTAAAAGCAGTGGGAAGGCTTCTGGATAGAGGGAATAATCTGTGCAAATAAGAAGAGTACACAGACAAAAGCAATTACAAGGGTTGTAATAAATCCTTGAGAACTCTGGTGAGGATTACAATAAAAGATTTAAATGGTAAATGTACCGAGGATTATATTGAATGCTGTAGGAGAAAGTGGCTCCTGGCAGACACTCAGTCTTAACTTCCTATCCTTTTGTTACTTCATGATCCCTATCCTGAGTACACACTTCCAAAGTACATTCCCTAAGTATTTAGTGTTAAAAATAACTAGCCATTGATCCACTTTAGATTACATCTCTACTTCGTAACACTTTGAATAAGGATATAAAGGAACGTAGATAAATACTGGAGAAGAATTAATGGCATTGCCCACTTCCTTAGAAACTGGAAATAAAAAGTTGGCTGGATCACCCATAAAATCAGCATTTAAAAATTCAATAAAGAAGATAAATGTCAGTTAAATCTCTGTTAGATGAAATTCTATTGAATTTCAAACTCCTTGAAAGTATTAGAGAAAATTGAATGCCAGGACTAAAAAGAGAATTCCACCCAGTTAAGATTGTGCATTGCATGGGTGGCAGGGATGACTCTGAAATTCAGCTGATCAATCTCTTATCTAAAACCCTGGGCCAGGTGTGTTTCAAAATCAGAATTTTTCAGATATTAGAAAGGTAACATGGTGAATATGCTGTATATTATATACCACCTCTGGTCTTGGTGTTGTGTGTGGGGCAGCACTTAGAAATCAAACACATTATTATTTCTTTAGAGAAATATAACACTGTTCACACCAAGTGACACAAATAGAACCCATAAAGCATTTCAGTTAAGTTTAGGGGAGGTTTTCCTACCAGATGAGTTTATGTCCAAAATAGCTTTTCTTGTTTAGATGTTGAAGACGTTCAAATTGTTTTTAAGGGGTTGGGAATCTAATGTGTTTTCTCTGGAATTTCTGCACCCCTGAGACCATCCCCACTCCTGTACAGGGCCCATAGGTGCTGGGGAGAGACTGGATTATGGTGGGCTCAGACTCAGTATCTTACTCAACCCAGAACCTCTGACCCCTGGACCCTGCTGCTGAACTCAGCCCAAGCACTGGAGTCTTCCTTAACTCATGGTGCTCTGGACTTGCTCCCTGAAATCAAGCCTTGACTCTGACCTGCCCCTAACCCTGTCTACCACTCATGTCTGAATTTCAGTTAGACATGGTGCAAGTGTCCTTCCTTGGGACTCCCAACATTCAGGTAAGTCTTCTGTGACAGCTATGTGATTTTTTTCTTGTTTGCACAGAAAACCTCTAAGGTAGGGTAGAAAGTAGCTTACAGCATCAGCTTGCATTTTCTAATCACAGCTCCAGAGCTTCCAAGACAATTTTATATGTACATTTCAGGGTGAGAGAATTTTTTCAGCCTATACTCAGATGTGCAGAAAACAAAACAAAACAAAACGTGTAGCTTATTTATTAGTTGATGACTTGATCTGAGTTTCCCCACAAGCTCCCTATCCTGCTGGGTGGAAATGGGGGTTAAATACATTTAGCCCAATTTGACCAACTCTTCTTATATTCTGGGCCGTTTGTTTAGATAACAGGGCCCCTTGTGGATCTATACCCAGTTTTTCAAATATCTGCCCCAGGGAGCTCTCATCCCTAAGATAGCAATCAGGGTGTGAGGGAAGGTTACTGTGAGCTTCAGGCAGTGTAGTGATGGGTCCTCAGAGCTGTGCTTGTGGTGTCCCTTGTCAGCCTTGCTGCTGCCCACCCAGCTTGGCTTTGTAGTAGACATTGGCAGCTGGTATAACCTGGGTTCTGGTGTCTCTGAGCTTGATCATGAACAGTGGTATACTTTGGCTGTGCTGGTCTCATTCCATCTCTCACTGATTCTATAGACCTTTCTGGACCTAGGTGATTCACATTTTGCCTCTGCTGTGAAAGTCACTTCACCCCTACTCATGGTGCCTGAGGGCAAATCCATGGCTCTCAAACCCATGGCTGCTTTCAAAGAGTCTTTTATGTGCACACAGGGCCCCATCTATGACACTAGGTGTGGAGGAGATTGCTGGTGGGCAACTAAAACCTGTTCACCCTTTGTTCTATAATAGAATTGCTATTGTTGGGCAAATATGGCTCCCCAGTGATACTGAATTTCCCCACATTCTTTGTGGTTAGGTTTGGTCATATGACCAAGTTCTAGCCAATAAAATATGAGAAGAGTTCATGTCTGCCACTTTTGGGCCAGAGTCTCATGACATTGAGTGTACTTCCTCCAGCCTCTCTTTTCCCTTGCTACCAAATGGAACCCAGATATAGTAGTCCCGTATGGTTGATGACAAAGGCCCTTGGACTTGTAGCACAGCAACTACTAGGAAAAGAATCTGAGTCCCTGAATGAAGAAGAGCTGACCACCAGCCTGGAAAATCACCTCAGATTATTTTAGGAGAGAACTTCTTTGTTCTTCAAACTACTATGGTTACAGCAGTGGTTTTCTAATAGCAGCTACAAAGAACTAATTGCAATCAGGGAAATCCACACCTGCCTTAAGCTAAGTAACCCAGATGCATCGCTTGGGCAGAAGTCCTCCATCCTTGGGTTCCTTTCATCCTATCTGACATATGCCTCTGTCTTAGGGCAGGAAGGGTGAGCTCTGCCCATCCTTATCTTGCCTCTTTCTCTCTCCATAATTTATGTATATGTGAATGTGAGAATTTTGGACTTTTTCTCCCCTATCCTATATCTCCCTCCTTCTCTCAGTAGCAAGCCTGATAGTTATCATAGGAAAAAGGAATAGCTTCTCTGTCTTTATGGAAAGAACTCTATATGAGTTTTTTAGGCTTGTTCTTGATAGCTAAAAGAATTTAGAAAATCCTCCCTCTCTGGACAGAACCTAGCTTTCAGGCTTACTGTCTGAAAAAACCTATTTTGATTCATGAACTTGGAAACAAAAGAGAAATGCTCATTAATAGTTTTTGAAGAATTACCTCTCATTACATAGACCAAAAAAAAAAAAGATTTACGCCAAGATGTTTGCAGTGGTTATAACTATATGATAAAATTATGCAATTTTTTTCAGCCTGGTATAGTGGCTTATGCCTGTAATCCCAGCACTTTGGGAGGCAGAAGTGGGCAGATCACTTGAGGTCAGGAAATCGAGACCAGGCTGACCAACATGGTGAAACTCTGTCTCTACTAAAAATGCAAAAAAAATTAGCTGGGCATCGTGGCACATACTTGTAGTCCCAGCTACCCAGGAGGCTGAGGCAGGAGAATTGCTGGAACCCAGGAAGTGGAGGTTGTGAAGACCCGAGATCATGCCACTGCACTCCGGCCTGGGTAAAAAAATAAATAAATAAAATTTTTTTTAAAATGTGATTTTTAAAAAATTCTTCTTGTTTTGACTGTGTTTTCTGACTTTTCTACAATGAACATGTACCACTTGACTAAAATTTAAAAAAAAAATCAATAAAAGTTATTTTTAAAATATGTCTGTAGCGCTATCAGTTGGGAGTTACTGATCTGTAGCAGGTAAGAACTCGAGGCAAATTACAGTCTCTGTGGGAGCTGATTTAAACTTGTCAGAGCAGTTAAATTAATTAGGTCTTAACTGACATTTAACAGCAAGGGTGGCAGACCTGATATCACACAGCAAGGACTTAGAAAATTAGGGATAATGACATGCAGATTGTATTTCTGCAAAGCATGCTCAATTCAAAGTGCATCAAGTAGTGTTCATAAAAAATGCCTCTGTATTTTAGGTTGTTCTTTTCCATGAGAGTTGCATGGGTGGAAATATCTAAGATGAAACACAAGCCTATTTTTGTTGGCACTTCTCCTTTGTATATTTTTGACAAGGGAAGTATTTCAGGCTTTGCTGGAGCTCATTCACATATGGATCATTGTTAATAAATCCTGCAGAACTTTCCCCCTGTAACAAAGAGGGATAAAGAGCTCTCTTCTTTGGTAGGTAAATGTTCTTGAAAAAAAAAATAATAAGTTACAAGAGTTAGATTTGTAATGTCCAGGAGAAAAGACGAACTTCAGAGTTTCCAGGGAAGTGTGAAACAAACTTCCAGGCTAGAAGGCAAGAGAGAGGCTTAGTTGCCATCACAGCTGTTCACTTGGCCTGGCCTGGGACAAAGCTGGGTGAAGGGAGGAAGTGAGAGCAGACCAAGGAAAGGAACCACAGCACGCCTTGAAGCCTCAAGAACAGTGCAGCTGACCGTCCCAAGCAAGAAACTTAAACCCCAGCCTTCAGGAAAAGAAAAAGGTTAGCAGGAAATCCTAGACTCTATTTTTGCTTCATATTTCCTTTGCATATATGAGGCAAACAGAAAGAGCCCCCATCTCCAGAGTCTAAAGAAACTAGCCAAGAAGTTTTCATTTTTCACGTGGAAACCTCCACAGCCATGTCAGACACTGAATCAAAATATAGCAGAGTGGGTTTGCCAAACACTTCTAGGGCAAAGGTTTCTTTCTGCAGCTCTACCAATCCCAGACTATTACCTGTCTACGGCCTCCTAGGCTGGGCCTTAATCACTTCCAGCTGTGCTGGCTCCTATAGTCCCTTTAGCCCCTCCCCGTCTGGCCTCCCTGCACTCTGCCTCTCATGTAGGAAAAATTAAGTATTGCACTTAAATCCCCCCTTAGGACTTAGGGGTCCTGAGCAGGAGCCTCACCGCAGTATCCATCTCCAGCCACAGATGACAGGGCTGTCTTGCCTCATGTAGGGGTGTCTCCTTTCTGCCCTGAAGCTGAGCTCTTCTCCTGGCTCACCACTAATCGGTTACAGCTATGCACACAAAGTAAAGGAGGTAGAGCACAGCTCCACTGGAGAGAACCTCTGCCCTCAAAATCCCATCCTGGTACCCACATACCCCAAATTCATAGCCAGTGGTGTCCTGATGGCACCAGCTGCAGGGATTGGTTCCTTAGGACTAAATTTGTTCCCTAGGGCTCAACCGTCTCCAGGCAGTCATCTTCTGAAATATACATCTTTCTGCCTGGATGGTATCTGCATTATATCAGTTTAAGCCTTGGTGATTTGCAGGGACTGAAAATCTGTGGCTAGAATTAGAATGGAAAGTGCCTGACACCGGGCAGCCATTACCCTATCTCTTACATGTCAATAATCAATTATGGGGCAAATTATCCTGATAACTAAGACTGAGGCTTCATTATCTTCAACACCTCATGTCAGGTAGCCACTAAACTCTGAAAAGAATCGGGAAATTCGGTGAACTCTCTTTGCCATCTTTGGGCTAAGTCCTAGGCTGCATCTTGGGTTTAGTGGGCAATGAATCTGGGCCAGTGGGCAGTGATTGCCTATATCAGTGTTTCCTAAACTTGACCTTACATCAGATTCATCTAGAGGGCTTTTTAAAACACAGATTTCTGGACCCCACCCCCAGAGTTTCTGACTCAGTCTCAGATGAGGGCCTAGAATTTACATTTCTACCTTGTTCCCCAATAATGCTGCTCCAGGCCTGGGGACCACATTTGAGAACCATTGTTTTACATCACAGCAAGGAACTTGAACTTTATTCATCAGGCAATGTAGGATCCTTGGAGGGTTTTAATGTAGGTGGGAGGGGGTCATGGGATCAAGTTTACAATTCTGAAAGCTCAGGTGGCCACAATATGGAGTATTGACTTGCAGGGACTGCAGCTGGGAGAGGATGGCTAACCAGAGGCTATTGGCAGAATCCAGATAATTTTCACTATGAGGTGTTTCATATAATGTTACAGTGTGAGATCCTGGCAACAAAATTGCAGTGATTAGCCTCCAGAACCCTGAGAAAGGTAGAAAGTTGAGAGAGATGATTTAGAAGAAAGATGAAGGCCGGGCATGGAGGCTCAAGCCTGTAATCCCAGCACTTTGGGAGGCTGAGGCAGGCAAATCACTTGAGGTCAGGAGTTCAAGAGCAGCCTGGCCAACATGGTGAAACCCTGTCTCTACTAAAAATACAAAGATTAGCCAAGCGTGGTGGTACACGCCTGTAATCCCAGCTACTCAGGAAGCTGAAGCAGGAGAATTGCTTGAACCCAGGAGGCGGAAGTTGCAGTGAGTCAAGATTGTGCCACTGCACTCAAGCCTAGGAGACAGAGCGAGACTCTTTCAAAAAAAGAAAAAAAAGAAAGAAAAGAAAAAAAGAAAAGCTCTCTAAAATATAGATATAGAAGGCCTGAAAGATAAATGTCGGCCATTTCACAATTTTGCCAAGGGCCAATCTGGTTCCCAGCGGGCACAAGAGACTGGGACCTTGCAGAGAGGTCAGAAGTCACACTCACCAGGCGGACCTCCTAAATAGGTACTGGCTCTCTCCCTTCATTCCTCCCTCTCTTTCCTGTGGAGTAATATTATTAGGGTGAATGGTGTGTAGAGAACAGATCATGATAATTACTAGGAGACAAGCAGTTTCCCAGCTTCATTTTTCAAAGTCTCAAAAACACAGACTTGGAGTGCAGGCTTTCCTGGTTCAGTTCAATAATGTTTGGCTAAGCCTGGTCCTTCTGGCTGAGTGTCTGAGGTATAATTTTGGAAGGACATTAAAAATAATCTATACTCTACCAATAGTGCTTTTCTAAGGAGGATAGGCCTATGGTTATTAGCATACACATGATAAAAGAGAATTCAGAATTTTACTATACATTCCAGATATGTAAGTGAAGCTACTGTAAGGTTTGGACAAATCATCATAATACCCACAAACGGCATCATGGAAGACCCTGCTTGTCAACTTTCAGTGGATTCATGTGGCTTCCAACATCCCTTGACTCAGCTACAGGCTACAAAATTGGTTAGATTGGCCTACTCTGAATCTGCTTTGCTTGTTTTCATCTTTGCTTCTGCCCAGAAAAATCTTCAGCTATGAGATTCCTGTCTCTTTCCTCTCTAAGTTCTGACCTAACCTTAGGGTCTCTCTCAAGTTTACCTTCCTTCATCACTTTTCTTCAAACACACCAACCCATTATCATCCCTCTCCACTCTGAAACCTTATGGCACTTACAGGCTAAGCTTATCCTTTGGTCCTTGGATATTAGTTCCCTTCTTAGGAGTAAAAGTCTTGGCTTCCCAGACTGATAGTAAATTCTTTGGAGCCTGGAGTAGTTGAGTCCCATCTGTCTAAAAATGAGCCATTATACTCACATTATACTTGCATGGGTGACATGGGGAATGTGTTGGCTCAGTTCCTAAATCCTTGGGCAATGAGGCCTGCAGTTGGGCCTCAGGCACAGCTAGAAGCAGGGACATAAACACTGCCAGCTCATGATCTCTTCCTCTCCAGCTCTTGTTTCTGAAACCTGTTCTGTTCTCTGAAACTGTATCCTCAGCAGTGGTGGGAATTTGGCCATTGGCAGCTCTCTGACTCACATTTGACAGTCAAGCCACCAGAGAGGGCATGGCTCCCTTCCCTGTTTACAAGTTCAAAAAAATCAGATTGGCCTGGCTTTGGGACATTCCTAGCCTTGGATCAATTAATGAATGATGGCCAGTGGGGAGGCGGAGAGTCCATTTCAAGCCCCATTCTCCTTTCCAAAGAAGCCCAATTTTGTTATCCTCCCTTTGGTGTATGGTTTCAAGGGGACCAGCTTCCGGTGTAGCCTCGAGGGTGGGTCTGAAAAGTCCAAGCCGAGGGTCAGCAAACTTTTTCTGCAAAGCACCAAATAGCCAATATTTAGGCTTTGCAGGCCATATCTCTATTGAAACTGCTCAACTCTGCCATTGCAGTCTGAAAGAAGCTATAGACAATATGTAAACAAATGACAGTGTGGTTGTGTTCCAATAATATGTTATTTACTTATGGACACTGAAATTTGAATTTCATATAATTTTCAAATACAATGAACTATTCTTCTTTTGATTTTTTTTAACCATTTAAAAATGTAAAAACTATTCTGATCTCTGGTTTAAGCTCATCCCCTGCCAATGTCTTGGATTGGACCAGAACATGTGACACAACTCGGGTCAGTAGTGTTACTGGTGGTGAATCGTTATGGCTCTGTAGCAACCTCAATTCTTGCCTCTTCAGAAGAAAGAATTTGACCTAGGGACAGACTGAGAGTGAGAGACCAAGGCAAGGTTTAAGGCAGGAGTAAAAGTTTATTGAAAAGTTTTAGGGCAGGAATGAAAGGAAGTAAAGTACACTTGGAAGGGGACCAAGTGGTCATCTTGAGAGATCAAGTGCATGGTTTCACCTTTTGACTTGGGGTTTTATACGTTGGCCTGCTCCTAAGATCTTGTTACTTCCCCCCTGATTCTTCCCTTGAGGTGGGCTGTCTGCATGAGCAGTGGCCTGCCAGCACTTGGGAGGGGCCTCATGCACAATGTGTTTACTAAAATTGTGCACATGATCACTTGAGGCATTCACTTACCAGTCGAGTGTTCCCAAAGGAAGGTCACAGACCAGTTAAATGCTACCATTTTGCCTCTTAGTGTGCATGCTCAAGCCCACTTGCCCAACTCCTGAGATCTTATTGGGAAGCTGGTGATCACCAGTTTCAGGTTTTTCTGTTGGGAGACTGCCTTTCCATGGCGCTGGCTGTGGCCAAATACTATTTTAGAGAGACAGTTTAACACCACCTGACTATTACCTGATGGTTGCCTGACATTCCTGGTTGGGTGGGGGTCATCTCCTGCACTGCTCATGTCTGACTAGTTACCTACTGGAACAGCAGGCTGTGAAGGGAAGTCTGCTGGGACAGTCTGGGGAAAGATTTTCTCACACTCAGAAAGAAGCATGGGCTGGGCACAGTGGCTCCTGACTGTAATCCCAACACTTTGGGAGGCTGAGGTGGGAGGAAGAGATAGTCTCCTTTCTGCTTCTGGACCCTGCCTAGTCTAGATATGGCTGCTGGAAATCCTGGGCCCATCCTTTCACCAGCAGGGGAGCTGGGCTGAGAGCAAAGCCCTCACACCGATGCTGGGAGAGCTGAGAGACAGGAAGAACCTGGTCTGTCATGAAGTCTGAGCCACTGAATTAACTACCTTGACACAGCCCTCCCTGCAGTCTTCTTGCGTGAGTGTATAAATATCTCTGTTATTTCAGCAATTGAGCTGGAGTTTCCTGTTAATTGGCTGCAAAGTGAGTGGGGAGCAAAACACTCAAAGAATAGTCTGGAAGCCCATTTTATATGTCCTCATACCTTTATATACTACATCTTCAGTATACCACCTGACTGACTGATCTTCACTCTCTCCCTCAAACCCCATCTCTTCCACATTCTTCTTAGTACAAAGTTGTATTTCTAGTTCCTTCTAAGGACTAAAATATTCCCTGAAATTGCACCAAATGCACATCTGAAGAAACTTCAGGGAGAGGCTCATTGCGACCTTGGGTCTCTCCTCGGCTCACTCACCAAAGTACAACCGAGAGTGTTTCCTCATATGACCTGTGGCTTGAATCATCATTCCCTCTGCCCTTCCTGATTCCAGCCTCACATCCATGATGAATTCCCCTCTTGAGTTAAACTTCTCTTCCCACAGTTCTGGCCACCCTCCCACCACATTCCTCCCCCCAGACCACCCTCTTGAGCATCTCCCCTCGCACCCAGGTGCTTGAATGTCAAGACAGGGAAGTTGTTGTTACCCAGCGTCTGACCGCAAGAGATGGCACAGGCTCACAGCCCAAGAAAACACCCTGCTTTGCCCTCAGACACAGATTTGGCTAGCAGGTTACCTCCCTGTTTGCTTTTCAGGCAACTATGCAGTCCAGTCGGCTGCCTGCATTTTTCCACCAGCAGCTGCAAACCCCTATTCCTTTCTCTGCTTGCTGCTTTTGTCTCTTTCTTCTCTGTATTTATTTTCCTTGCTTGCACACCTTGTTTTTCTTTCAGGGGACCTGCCATATGGTTCTCCTTTACACAAAGTGTGGAGTGTGCAGAGGCAGCCGGTGGGGTCCCTGAACATGCTGGTCTATGCAGGGGTCCCTTGGAGCTCGAGCTGCCACCCAGCAGAGAGAGGCTAAGCCCCAAATGTGGAGAGGAGAGGAGGAGACCAGAAAAAGGCCAAGGCAGGCCACACAGCTCATTAGTTCATTTTGATTAGTTGCTTTTATCCAGTTGTGAGGAATGGTGAACAGTGATAGATGGCAGACAGTCCTGAGATTTTTATCCCCTGAATTACTTACAACTTGGCAAGATTAGATAAACCATGGAGATAGCAGATGAAAGTTGATGTGTGTATGACCAGATTGACTTGTAAGATTTATAGAAGATAGCCTGAAATCCTGATTCTACAGCCTGGAAAGTCTTCTAGGGGGCTTAGACTTTAATAGCTTTCTTTGTCTTTTGCCTCCTTGTTCATTTGTGCTGTTTTTTTCCTCATCAACCTGGGCTGAGAGCCAGGACAGCTGTTCATCTGGACACAGAACCAGGTTAGACTCTGGGCAAGGTGACAACTAAATCCAGCTCCAGATCAGCATTCCAAGGAGAGTTTAGAGGAAGGGGTGTTTTAGGTGATTCCTCCACCCAGAGGGTACACCAATTTGTAATTTATTTCACCTGAGGGCCTTTTCTAATTTGTACAAAGATATCACATAGACTAGCTGAGGGTCAGACCTTAGTCCCTCACTGACTCCTAGGAGGGAGTATCTGCTCACACCAGACACAAGTGAGTTTCTCGTAAACTACAGATTTGAGGGGTCTTGGGCAGAAGGTCTCTTTGCACAATGTACAATCTCTCTCTCACTCTCTTGTTCTGTTCCTTTGTCCTCATCTCCTTCCCCAGAAGCTTAGTGTCATCCTTGTTGCTTAAATAGGTCATTGGAAGTCTTGCTCTCCATCTCCAATGAGTTATCAAAGTATTTATTTCAAATAAATGCAAAGCTCTCCCTGCAGGGATGTCTAGTGAATAATATTACCTCTACCTCAATATGTTGTTGATGACCAAAACAAAACAGTTTGTCTTTGCTAAGCACTAAATTGTTAAACATTGTTGGTTGCAGAAGTAGAGCTCGTAAGGTCAAGAGCAGAAAGCAAGCAATCAGTTATTCTCTCTTTACCCCCTCCCCGACTCACCATTCAAACTTGTTCTGTGGAATTATGCTTTCCTCAGGTCTCCCAATGTACCTGCTTATTTTCGTTACAGTCTTACTTCTGTAATTAAACTGTCTAGTCACATGAAATAGTAAAAACTTTAAATTTCCTTTAAAATGAAGGCTCCCCAATCCTACCAGCTCGGGTCTGCACGATGGTTTCACCTGCCCATGATTCCCTTTCCTCCCTGATTCTCTTTGGGTGGAGAACCAGGGACAGGAGACGTGTGTGTGCCTGGTACCCATGAAATCTGGTGTTGATTCTCTCAGGCCCTGGCAGAAGCTTAAAGCTGAGTTTCTTTGAGCTTGATGAGTGTATAGATCTCTTCCTTTTTCTTGAAGTGTATTTGTGGGCTCTCTGGAGTTTCTCTTGCTGAACCCCTTTGACCATAACTTCAGCTGGCTGCTTTTTTTTTTTTTTTTTTTAGACCAAGTCTCTCTCTGTTGCCCAGGGACTACAGGCACATGCTACGACACATGGCTAATGTGCTGAGGTCAAGATTGATCACTGGGTTCAGGTGCTATCAGCTTGATCTAGACATCTGCCTTGGACCTAATAATGCTAGCAGTTATTAATGGTTACTTCCTAGATCCATTATTTCATTAGATGATTAGCCTTTTATACCCACTAATAAAAAAAAAGTGCATTCTAAATCTAGCATCCTTATGCATTGATTGGCTCAATTTCTCCTATAGAGAGAACTTTTCCTCATTAATTATGGGATACAGTCCATACAGGAAAGGGAGGTTAGGTGTGAGGACTAAGCTCTGATTTTTTAATCTTGCCCCAATTCCCCCCAAGCTGTCTCTTGTGGGGAAAATCTACATTCTATAGAGAATCCCCTTCCCTTTCTAGGTTTTTCTTGATCCAGAAGATAATTAACAGGGTTTGGCATCTTTTAAGTCTGATAAGAAACATTTACACTCTATTCTGTCTGAAGTATGCTATCTGAGGCTTCATCCACATAATAATAACCTTGGCTTCCACAGCTCTTTATCTTGATCTAGACCCTCACTTCTATTGATTCCAAGTCTTTGGATAAATTCTTTTAACCAACTGCCAATCTGAAAATATTTGAATCCACCTACAACCTGGAAGCCCACTGACTCAAGTTGTCCTGCCTTTCTGGACGAAACCAATGTACATCTTCCATGTATCAATTGATGTCTTATGTCTCCCTAAAATGTATAAAACCAAGCTGTAGCCTGGGATCTCCTGGGGCTGTGTCACAAGACATGGTCACTCATATTTGGCTCAGAATAAATCTCTTCAAATATTTCACAGAGTTTGATTCTTTTCATCAACAGAATGAATATTTCAAATATTATTAAAAGATTAAGAGTATTAATGGCTCCCAGTCAGAGAGGGAAGAATAAATTGGGAGGTGGCAACTCAGTAGGTCAACACCAGCAATTTTGTTGTCCTGGCTATTTTACTGAGGACTAAGCTCTGATTTTTTTTAATCTTGCCCTAATTCGTATCTAAGAGATCTATGGAGTCATGCCCTACAATCCATAAGTTCTCATCAGATGGATTTTATTTAACCTTATATATAGTGACTTACTTTCTAATCGGACTCTGGCATAACATTATGTGACAAAGAAGAAAGTCGAAGTGTTTTACCCCAAAACATGCTTCTTTGCCATATTTTGAAATGGTCCTGCAAAGCTGTCCTTTGTGGGGGAAAATCTGCATCTGTAAGAATCTCTATTAACATAGCTAGCTCTTTTTCTTCCAGGCCCCCCAAGTCCTGAAAAGATTAAGTAAGAGTCTAGCACCTTTTAAAGGTCTAAATAGGAAACATTTGTCATCTATTGTCTCTAAGGGCAGCCACTATAAGGCTTCAAAAGAAACTTGCTGTCTATAACCTTTTATCTTAACCTGAACATTTCCTTTCTATTGATCCCAGGTCTTTAGACAAACTCAACCAATTGTCAACTAGAAAATGTTTAAATTTACCTATAGCCTGGAAGCTCCCCCCTACCCCCTGCTTTGAGTTGTCCCACCTTTCTGAGCTAAAACAATGTATTTCTTAAGTGTATTTGATTGATGTCTCATGCCTCCCTAAAATGTATAAAACCAAGCTGCACCCTGACCACCTTGGGCACATGGTCTCAGGACCTCCTGAGGGCTGTGTCATGGTTCATGCTCTTGGCTCAGAATACATCTCTTCAAATATTTTACAGAGTTTGACTCTTTTCATTGACATTACTATGCCTTGGTTTTCACATTTGAAAATAGTTTGTTCGTTAACCACTTTGAGCTTCATTCAAGTTTTTAAAAAGGGAGTTATGCAAAGTCCTGTGAAAATTAGTGTACCCTCTACTGCTACTAAAGATAGAAGACAGAAATATGGGGTCAGCTTTAAATATGAAAGTAATTCAATCAGCCCCAGTGCTCATTTGCCATAAATGTAGACATCAAGCAATGGAAATGTGCTGTTTCCTCTTAGCTTTAATGTATATTGCAGGTGCACATATCAGGAGTAATGAAATTCTAAAAGCCCCACAAGAGCCTAAAACCACACTGGATTGACTGCATAACAGAATTCAAAATTGGAGTAAGGGATAGACGAACTATAAAACTGACAGGATTCATTTTCGATATGAAGTTTAAAAGAAACATTCTTGCAACTCAAAGTTTGCAAGCTCTGCAATTTTTATACATTTTAGAATCAGTGTGTGAAATTACAGACATCTCTTTCAATAAGGCACACCAGGAAAGCTGCAATAAAGCTAAAAATGCACAAATGCTTGCCCAAGGACTCTGGACACTGCAGCCACTCACTCAATACCAGTGCTTTGAGCCACCTATACTTTAAGACATCCCTGAAAACCCTGTTCACCAGTAGAGGGGATTGTCTTACAAGGGAGGGATCTCTTTCTCTCTAATTCTTTCACATATATACATATCACTTCTCTTTTCCAGTCGTGTGTGCTCCCTTGCTGTCCCTGGGTTCCCCCTGTACAGATATGGACAAAGAACTCAGTACCTCTTTGAGTTACCCCAAAAGAATCCACTCACCCAAAAGCTTTAAATAAGTAAGGCAGCCTTTGCTAAACACTTTGAAAGAGAGACAAAGGAAAGTGTTTAAATTACTATCCTACAGCAAGCAACTTTAAAATTTCTTTATGCTGTGTATGCTCTCTGGAGTCCTATTTCAACGTTACTCTCCACTCTGAATGACCTTTTCTCTCTCTCTCTGCTTCTCTTCCATGAACTGATTGCCTATGCAAATGCCTGCCTAACCTATCTTTTTACTCTCTCACTCTCAGATTTCCTCAGGAACTTCAAATGTTTCTACCCTTTATTATTAGGCAGATCAAACTAGCTTTCTCTGTTCCTGCCCTCAAATTTGCCTATGAAAACTCATTGCAAAGATTCAGCAAAGTAACAGATTCTCCAGTTAATAGAACCAATACTCCATAGTTCACATATTTAACAAATATTTCCTGTGTGTCTGCCATTTGTCAATGGTTGTCTTAGGAGGTTAGGATATTGCAGTCAGTGACCATCTTTTTCTGTTTGAGCATGATTATGATGTCTCATCTCTACACCAATTTTCTCATGAAAACATTTCTTCCAAACACACATAGTATTCTCTGAAGGGAATTCTGATGAATAAAGTTGTCTGCACCTTGCTATATTTATTAATGTAATGCATATATAATGTTACATATATTCATGTTCCAAATATTATATATGAGTATTTATTAATGTTTCATATGTGAATCATGAAGGAATTAAAAATCTGAACAGACCTATAACCAATACGATTGAATCAGTGATCAAAAACCTCCCAATAGAGAAAAGCTCAGGATCAGATGGCCTCACTAGAGAATTCTACCAAATATTTAAGAAGAATTAACACTAATCCTTCTCAAACTCTCAAAAAATAAAAATTAAAGAGTACAGCCGGGTGCAGAGGCTCATGCCTATAATCCCAGCACTTACAGAGGCCGAAGCAGGAAGATTGCTTGAGCCTAGGAGTTCAAGGCTAGCCTAGGCAACATAGAGAGATCCTGTCTCTATGAAAGAAAAAAAAAAGAAAAGAAAAATTGAACTGGAGAAAACTCTTCCAAATTCATTCTATGAGGTCAGACTTACCCTGTATTCAACATCAAAGATACTATAACTAAACTACAGGCCAATATCCTTGATCAATGTAATATACCACCTTAACAGAATGAAGGACAAATACACATAAATCATCTCAACTGATAGAGCAAAAGCATTTGACAAAAATCAGCACCCTTTCATGACAAAAACACTCAACACTAGGAATAGAAGGAATTTACCTCAACATAATAAAGCCCATATGTGAAATGCCCACAATAAAATCATACTCAATGGTGAAAACTAAAAGCCTTTTCTCCAAGGTCAGGGACAAGGTAAGAATGCCCAGTCCTACCACTCCTACTCGGCATAGTTCTAGAAGTCTTAGCCAAAGCAATTGGGCAAGAAAAATAAATAAAAGGCATCTAGATATAAAAGGAAGAAGTAAAGCTTTATGACATTGAGTTTATTTCAATGGAGAAAAGCTTTATGACATTGGATTTGTCAGTGATTTATTGGATATGACACCAAAAGCACAGCAGCAAAAGCAAAAATAGACTAATGGGTTTACATAAAACTTTAAAACTTTGGTGCAGCAAAGGAATAATTTAACCCCTTTTCCCATTTGTCCTGACAATACTCACTGGTGGTGCTTGCAGCAGCAGCATTTACCCTGAGATAACATTGCCATGAACTATCTTGCTTTTATTATTATTTTCTCATCACTCTAGCTATCGACTTTGGAAACAAAAGACATCATTCAATTTATAGAATTCGTAGTTAGTTAGTAGTGGTATTGCTATTTACCAAACATAGTAATTCTCTACTGCCAAAAATGTCAAATCCTAGAAAATGTAGCACTCCTACAAATAATGTTAACATTGTTGTTGAATAGTTATAGGCCAAAGATTCATTTGATGAATCTGATTTTCCTGAAATGGATGATTCTGATGATCAGACAATTCTTATGTGAGTTCTGTTTATAAATAACTCTAAAGACAGTTTTTATATTTTATTTTCACATTGAAAATCAGTCAGATTTGTATCAGCCTCAAAGAGTGTGTTTATATAAAATTAAATAAGTGCTGGCAGTGAGCTACGCTTTCTTTTCTAAACAGAAAAAAGGTTAACAAGTGAAAAGGCAACCTGCAGAATGGGAGAAAATATCTGCCAATCATATATCTCATAAGGGTATAATATCCAGAAAATAACCCCTATAAAGAACTCCTACAACTCAACAACAACAAAACAAATAATCCAACTAGGAAATGAACAAAATACCTGAACAGACATTTCTTCAAAGAAGATATACAGTTGGCCAAAGGCCATGAAAAGCTGCTCAGCATCACTAATCATCAGGGAAATGCAAATCAAAATCCCATTTAGATAATCACCTCACACCCACCAGATGGGCATTATCAAAAATACAGAAAATAATGTGTTGACAAGGATGTGGAGAAATTGGAACCCTTGTGTATTATTGGTGGGGATGTAAAATGGTACAATCACTATAGAAAATAGTATGAAGTTTCCTCAGAATTTAAAAATTAAAATACAGTTACTGGGAGTGGGGTGTGTGTGGCCAAGATGGCCAAATAGAAGCAGCTAGTATGCATTACTCTCACAGAGAGGAATGGAAAGGGTAAGTAAATACAGCACCTTCAACTGAAACATGCAGGTACACCCACTGGAACTAATCAAGGAAACAACTCGACCCATGGAGAATGGAGAAAAGCAAGGCAAGACGACAGCCCACTCAGGAGCAACATGAAACCACAGGAACCTCCCCTGCCCAGAGAAGTGGTACTGAAAAATCTGAGGTGACTAGGGACTGGAGCAGACCCCCAGCATACTGCAGTAGCCCTATGGAAAATTGGCTAGACTGTTACGTGGGTGCCCATTCCCTTATCTCCTTGCTGGGCAGGTCCTCCAGGCTTGGGCCTCCAGCCACCCCTTGTTGGGGCTATCAAGCCATTAGAAGCTCTATAACTTCCTAGACAAAGCCCCCAGCACAACTGAAAACCTCTTTTCTCAAGCCTTTGTAGTGGAACTGCCCTTGCTACCCTTGGACTAATGAAGGAGCAAAGTTCCTAAGTGCCTTATCCACACCTCCAACAAGCTGCAGTCAAACCAACGTCCATCTTCCATGGGTCCCACCCACGCCCTACTGCTCATCACCAAACAGAAAACCCCCAGCTTGGGCCCACAGAACAGACCCTCCCTCCTGGGCTGATTGCACTGAATGACTGCTAACCTACATCTCTCAAGCAAAAGACCCTTGGCCACAACCACTACTAATGTCCCTTCTTCTGCTCCAGGTTGGGGAAGGAACATAAACACTGATATCACCTCAGAGCTGCAGTGGGCAGCCCAGGAGTGCCAAGCTGTGAACTACAGCCAGCACTCAAGGGGGAGAAGAGCCAACACCTTCAGAACATTGAGAGGGAACACAGCTACAACTATGAGGAAACACAGGGGAGCCACACAATTGAGCAAGAATTTAGCAATTGACCAATAAGCCTAAGTGCCATCTACTTGATCACACCCCAAAACTTCAGCACTAAAAATACCTTCCTAACATACTCCACTCTGAAATCAAAGACAAGAAGTCAGCTTCAAATACAGACCCTGCACAAAGCCTTGGCTTTGTGAAAACATCCAGAAAAGAAGTCTGTTGATTGCACTCAATCTACCCTGCAGTTAAAGGAACACCCACATGCATAGATAAGAAAGAATCACCATTGCACTCCACCCTGGGTGACAAGAGTGAAATACCATCTCAAAAAAAAAAAAATATATATATATATATATATATATATATATATATATAAGAATCACTGCAAGAATTCCACTAACTCCAATGGCCAGAATGTTGTGTGTCCTTCAAACAACTGCACCAGGTCTCCAGAAAGGGTTCTTAACCAAGCTGAGCTGGCTGAAATGATAGAAAGAGAATTCACAATATGGATAGAAATGAAGATCATCAAGATTCAGAAAAATGGCAAAACCCAATCCAAGGAAACTAAGAATCATGATAAAATGATACAGGAGATAGAGGACAAAATATCTGGTATATAAAAGAACCTAATGAGCTGACAGAGCTGAAAAATGTAATACAAGAATTTCACAATGCAATCACAAGTATTAACAGCAGAATAGACCAAGCTGAGGAAAAAATCTCAGAACTTGAAGACTGGCTCCCTTAAATAAAACAGTCAGACAAAAATAAAGAAAAAAGGACAAAAAGGAATGAACAAAACCTCTGAGAAGTATGAGATTATATAAAGGGCCAAATCTATGAATCACTGGCATCCCTGAAAGGGAGGAGGAGAAATCAAGCAACTTGGAAAATATATTTCAGGATATCATCCATGAAAACTTCCCCAACCTTGCTAGAGAGGCCAACAGTCAAATTCAGGAAATAGAGAGAACTCCTGCAAGATTCCACACAAGAAGATCATTCCCCAAGACATATGTTCTTCAGATTTTCCAAGGTCAAAATGAAACAAAGAATGTTGGCCAGTGATGGTGAGCATTTTTTCATGTGTTTTTTGGCTGCATAAATGTCTTCTTTTGAGAAGTGTCTGTTCATGTCCTTCGCCCACTTTTTGATGGGATTGTTTGCTTTTTCTTGTAAATTGGTTGGAGTTCATTGTAGATTCTGGATAGTAGCCCTTTGTCAGATGAGTAGGTTGCAAAAATTTTCTCCTATTTTGTGGGTTGCCCGTTCACTCTGATGGTAGTTTCTTTTGCTGTGCAGAAGCTCTTTAGTTTAATTAGATCCCATTTGTCAATTTTGGCTTTTGTTGCCATTGCTTTTGGTGTTTTAGACATGGTCCTTGCCCGTACCTATGTCCTGAATGGTAATGCCTAGGTTTTCTTTTAGGGTTTTTATGGTTTTAGGTCTAATGTTTAAGTCTTCAATCCATCTTGAATTGATTTTTGTATAAGGTGTAAGGAAGGGATCCAGTTTCAGCTTTCTACATATGGCTAGCCAGTTTTCCCAGCATCATTTATTAAATAAGGAATCCTTTCCCCATTGCTCGTTTTTCTCAGGTTTGTCAAAGATCAGATAGTTGTAGATATGTGGCATTATTTCTGAGGGCTCTGTTCTGTTCCATTGATCTATATCTCTGTATTGGTACCAGTACCATGCTGTTTTGGTCACTGTAGCCTTGTAGTATAGTTTGAAGTCAGGTAGCGTGATGCCTCCAGCTTTGTTCTTTTGGCTTAGGATTGACTTGGTGATGCGGGCTCTTTTTTGGTTCGATATGAACTTTAAAGTAGTTTTTTCCAATTCTGTGAAGAAAGTCATTGGTAGCTTGATGGGGATGGCATTGAATCTGTAAATTACCTTGGGCAGTATGGCCATTTTCACGATATTGATTCTTCCTACCCATGAGCATGGAATGTTCTTCCATTTGTTTGTATCCTCTTTTATTTCATTGAGCAGTGGTTTGTAGTTCTCCTTGAAGAGTTCCTTCACATCCCTTGTAAGGTGGATTCCTAGGTATTTTATTCTCTTTGAAGCAATTGTGAATGGGAGTTCACTCATGATTTGGCTCTCTGTCTGTTATTGGTGTATAAGAATGCTTGTGATTTTTGTACAATGATTTTGTATCCTGAGACTTTGCTGAAGTTGCTTATCAGCTTAAGGAGATTTGGGGCCGAGACAATGGGGTTTTCTAGATATACAATCATGTCGTCTGCAAACAGGGACAGTTTGACTTCCTCTTTTCCTAATTGAATACCCTTTATTTCCTTCTCCTGCCTAATTGCCCTGGCCAGAACTTCCAACACTGTGTTGAATAGGAGTGGTGAGAGAGGGCATCCCTGTCTTGTGCCAGTTTTCAAAGGGAATGCTTCCAGTTATTGCCCATTCAGTATGATACTGGCTATGGGTTTGTCACAGATAGCTCTTATTATTTTGAGATACGTCCCATCAACACCTAATTTATTGAGAGTTTTTAGCATGAAGGGTTGTTGAATTTTGTCAAATGCCTTTTCTGCATCTATTGAGATAATCATGTGGTTTTTGTCTTTGGTTCTGTTAATATGCTGGATTACATTTATTGATTTGTGTATATTGAACCAGCCTTGCATCCCAGGGATGAAGCCCACTTGATCATGGTGGATAAGCTTTTTGATGTGCTGCTGGATTCAGTTTGCCAGTATTTTACTGAGGATTTTTGCATCAATGTTCATCAAGGATATTGGTCTAAAATTCTCTTTTTTGGTTGTGTCTGTGCCCAGCTTTGGTATCAGGATGATGCTGGCCTCATAAAATGAGTTAGGGAGGATTCCCTCTTTTTCTATTGATTGGAATAGTTTCAGAAGGAATGGTACCAGTTCCTCCTTGTACCTCTGGTAGAATTCGGCTGTGAATCCATCTGGTCCTGGACTCTTTTTGGTTGGTAAGCTATTGATTATTGCCACAATTTCAGATCCTGCTATCGGTCTATTCAGAGATTCAACTTCTTCCTGATTTAGTCTTGGGAGAGTGCAACCACAATGAGATATCATCTCACACCACTTAGAATGGCAATCATTAAAAAGTCAGGAAACAACAGGGCTGGAGAGGATGTGGAGAAATAGGAACACTTTTACACTGTTGGTGGGACTGTAAACTAGTTCAACCATTGTGGAAGTCAGTGTGGCAATTCCTCAGGGATCTAGAACTAGAAATACCATTTGACCCAGCCATCTCATTACTGGGTATATACCCAAAGGATTATAAATCATGCTGCTATAAAGGCACATGCACACGTATGTTTATTGCAGCACTATTCACAATAGCAAAGACTTGGAACCAACCCAAACGTCCAACAATGGTAGACTGGATTAAGAAAATGTGGCACGTATACACCATGGAATGCTATGCAGCCATAAAAAATGATGAGTTCATGTCCTTTGTAGGGACATGGATGAAATTGGAAATCATCATTCTCAGTAAACTATTACAAGAACAAACAACCAAATACTGCATATTCTCACTCGTAGGTGGGAATTGAACAATGAGAACACATGGACACAGGAAGGGGAACATCACACTCTGGGGACTGTTGTGGGGTGGGGGGAGGTGGGAGTGGGGAGGGATAGCACTGGGAGATATACCTAATGCTAGATAACGAGTTAGTGGGTGCAGCGCACCAGCATGTCACATGTATACATATGTAACTAACCTGCACATTGTGCACATGTACCCTAAAACTTAAAGTATAATAAAAAAGAAAAAGAAAGATAGAATGTTGAAGTCAGCTAGAGAGAAAGGGCAGGTTACCTACAAAGGGATCTCCATTAGGCTAAAAGAGGACCTTCCAGCTGAAACCCTGCAAGCCAGAAGAGACTGGGGGCCTGTATTCAACATTCTTAAAGAAAAGAAGTCTTCAGCCAAGAATTTCACATCCAGCCAAGCTAAGCTTCTTAAGTGAAGGAGGAATAAGATCCATTTCAGATAAGCAGATAATAGACGGAGTTTGTTACCATCAGACCTGCCTTACAAGAGATCCTTGAAAGGAGCACTAAATGCACAAAGACAACTACCAGCTAATACAAAAACTCAAGTAAACACACAGACCAATGACACTATAAAGCAACCATACAAACAAGCCGGCAAAATAACCAGCTAACAACACAATGACAGAATCAAATCCACACATAGCAATACTAACCTTGAATGTAAATGGGCTAAATGCCCCCACTTAAAAGGCACAGACTGGAAAGCTGGATAAAAAAGCAAGTCCCAATGGCATGCTGTCTTTAAGAGACCCATTTTACACATAATGACACCCATAGGCTCAAAATAAAGAGATGGAAGAAAATCTACCAAGCAAATGAAAACAGAAAGAAAAAAAAAGGCAGGGGTTGCAATCCTAATTTCAGACAAAACAGACTTTAAACAAACAAAGATCAAAAAAGACAAAGAAAGGCATTACATAATGGTAACAATTTCTATTCAACAAGGCCTAACTATCCTAAATATATATGCACCCAACACAGGAGCATCCAGATTGACAAAGCAAGTTTTTAGAGACCTACAAAGAGATGAAGACTCCCACACAATTATAATGAGAGATTTTAACAATCCACTGACAGTGTTAAATCATCAAAGCAGAAAATTAACAAAGATATTCAGGACCTGAACTCAACATTGGGCCAAATGGATCTGATAGACCTTTATAGAACTCTTCACCCCAAAACAACACAACATATATTCTTCTTATTGCCACATGACACATACTCTAAAATTGACCAAATAATTGGACATAAACCTCAGCAAATGCAAAAGAACTGAAATCATACCAGACACATTTTCAGAGCACAGTGCAATAAAAATAGAAGTCAAGACTGAGAAAATAGCTCAAAATCATGCAATTACATGGAGATTAAACAAGCTGATCCTGAATGACTTTTGGGTAAATAATGAAATTAAGGCAGAAATCAAGAAGTTTTTTTAAATGGATGAGAACAAAGACACAACATACCAGAATCTCTGGGACACAGCTAAGACAGCATTAAGAGGGAAATTCATAGCACTAAATGCCCATGTCAAAAAGCAGGGAAAAGCTCTAATTAAGAACCTAACATCACAACTGAAAGAATTAAAGAAGCAAGAACAAATCAACTCCAAAACTAGGAGAAGACAAGAAATAACCAAAATCAGAGTTGAACTGATGGAAATTGAGACACGAAAAACTATTCAAAAGATCAATGAATCCAGGAGTTTATTTTTTGAAAAAAATAGTAAGATGCATAGGCTGCTAGCAAGACTACTAAAGAAGAAAAGAGAGAAGATCCAAATAAACACAACTAGAAATCATAAAGGAGATGTTACCACTGAAGGCACAGAGATAAAAATAAACATGAGAAACTACTATGAAAACCTCTATGCAAGCAAACTAGAAAACTAGAAGAGATTGATGAATTCCTGGATACATACACCCTCCCAAGACTGAACCAGGAAGAAATTGATTCCCTGAATAGACCAATAATGAATTCTGAATATGAATCAGTAATAAATAGCCTATCAACCAATAAAAGCACAGGACCTGATAGATTCACAGCCAAATTCTGCCAGATGTACAAAGAAGAGCTGGTACCATTCCTACTGAAACTATTTCAAAAAATTGAGGGAGAGTGACTCCTCCCTAAATCATTCTATGAGGCCAACATTATCCTGATACCAAAACCTGGCAGAGACACAGCAAATAAAGAAAACTTCAGGCCAGTTATCCTTGATGAACATTGATGTCAAAATCCTCAACAAAATACTGGCAAACTGAATCCAGCAGCACATCATAAAGCTAATCCACCATGATCAAGTAGGCTTCATCCCCAGCATGCAAGGTTGGTTCAACGTATGCAAGTCAATAAGTTTGATTCATTACATAAACAGAACTAAGGACAAAAAATGCATAATCATCGCAATAGATGAGGCAGAATAGGCTTTTGATAAAATTCCATACCTCATCATGTTAAAACCTCTCAGTAAACTACATATTGAAGGAACATAGCTCAAAATAATAAGATCCATCTATGACAAACCCATGGCCAACATCATATTGAATGGGCAAAAGCTGGAAGCACTCCCTTTGAAAGGCACAAGAGAGGGAATGCCCTCTCGCACCACTCCTATTCAACATAGTGTTGGAAGTCCTAGCCAGAGCAATAAGATAAGAAAAAGAAAGGCATCCAGCTAGGAAGAGAGGAAGCCAAACTATCCCTGTTTACAGAAAACATAATTCTATATCTAGAAAACCCCATAATCTCAGGCTAGAATCTCCTTCATCTGATAACTTCAGCACTTTCAGGATACAAAATCAATGTACAAAAATCACCAGCATTCCTATACACCAACAGTGGTCAAGCTGAAAGCCAAATCTGGAATGCAATCCCACTCACAATTGCCACAAAAAGAATAAAATACATAGGAATAAAGCAAACCAGAGAGGTGAAAGATCTCTACAATGAGGATTACAAAACACTGCTCAAGGAAATCAGAAGAGATACAAACAAATGGAAAAACATTTCATGTTCATGGATAGGAAGAATCAATATCATTAAAATTACCATAGTGCCCAAAGCAATGTACAGATTCAATGCTATTCCTATCAAACTATCAATGACATTCTTCACAGAACTAGAAAAAATGATTTTAAAATTCATGTGGAACCAAAAAAGAGCCTGAATAACCAAGGCAATCCTAAGCAAAAAGAATAAAGCTGGAGGCATCCATGACCTGACTTCCAACTATACTATAGGGCTACAGTAACCAAAGCAGCATGGTACTGATACAAAAACAGGTATACAGACCAATGAACTGGAAAAGAGAACCCAGAAATAACACTGCACACCTATGACCATCTGATCTTCAACAAAGCTGGCAAAAACAATCAATGGGGAAAAGACTCCCTATTCAATAAATGGTGCTGGAATAACTGGCTAGCCACATGCAGAAGATTGGAGCTGTACCACTTCCTTACATCATATACAATAATTAACTCAAGATAGATTAAAGACTTATATGTAAAATCCGAAACTATAAAAACCCTGGAAGACAACATAGGCAATATCATCCTGGACATAAGAATGGGCAAACATTTCATGACAGACACAAAAGCAATTGCAACAAAAGCAAAAATTGACAAATGGGATCTAATTCAACTTTAGAGCTTCTGCACAGCAAAAGAAACTATTAGCAGAGTAAACAGACAACCTACAGAATGGAAGAAAATATTTGCAAACCATACATCTGACAAACATCTAATATCACACATCTATAAGGAATTTAAACAAATTTACAAAAAAACACTATGTTAAATAGTGGACAAAGGACGTGAACAGACACTTTTCAAAAGAAGATGTATATGCAGCAAACAAGCATATGAAAAAAAGCTCAATATCATTGATCATTAGAGAAATGCAAGTCAAAACCACAATGAGATACCATCTTACACCAGTCAGAATGGCTATTACTAAAAAGTCAAAAAATAACAGATACTGGTGAGATTATGGAGAAAGGGACCACTTATATGCTGTTGGTGGAAGTGTAAATTAGTTCAACCACTGTGGAAAGCAGTAAGGCAACTCATCAAAGAGGTAAAAGCATAACTACCATTTGACCCAGCAATCCCATTACTGGTTATATACCCAGAGGAAAATAAATCATTCTACCATAAAGACACATGCATGAGAATGTTCATTGCAGTACTTCACAATAACAAAGACCTGGAATCAACCTAAATGCCCATCAATGACAGACTGGATAAGGCAAATGTGGTACATGTATACCATGGAATACTATGCAGCCATAAAAAAGAATGAGGTTATGTCTTTTGTGGGAACACGGATGGAGTTGAAGGCTGTCGTTCTTAGCAAACTACCTCAGGAACAGAAAACCAAATACCACATGTTCTCACTTATAAGTGGGAGCTAAATTATGAGAACACATGGGTACACAGTGGGGAACAATGGACACTGGGGCCTACTGGAGGGTATAGGGTGGGAAGAGGATCCCTCAATAGGATCAGAAAAAAATAACTATTGGGTACTAGGCTTAACACCTGGGTGATGAAATAACCTATATAACAAACCCCCATGACACAAGTTTACCTATAGAACAAACCTTCACATGTACCCCAAACCTAAAATAAGTTAAAAAATAAAATAAAATAATTATCACATGATCCAGCAATCACACTTCTGAGTAATTATCCAAAACAATTGAAAACAGGGACTCAAAGAGATATTTACACATCTATGTTCATTGTAGCTTTATTCACAATAGCCAAGAGGTAAAATAAACCTAAATGTCCATCACCAGACGATTGGATTAACTAGATATGCATACAATGGAATATTATTCAGCCTTTAAATAGAGGAAACTCCTATTATATGCCACATCGTGGGGAAAACTTAATGTCATGTTAAGTGAAATAAGTCACAAAAACAGTTCACCTTTAAACAACACAAGTTTGAACTGCATAGGTCTATTTATACTTGAATTTTTTTTCAATAAAATTTACACTAAGTATGCCTGCCTCTTCTGTCTCTCCCACTTCCTTTACCTCTTCTGCCTGTCTGAGAAAGCAAGATCAGCCCCTCCCGTTCCTCCTCCTCAGCTTTTTCAATGTGAAGACAATGAAGATAAAGACTTTTATGATGATCCTTTTCTACTTAATAAATTATAAATATATTTTCTCTTCCTTATGATTTTTTTGTTTTTTAAAAATATTTATTTATTCTCTTTCCAACTTTTATTTTACATTCAAGAGGTACATGTGCAGATTTGTTACATGGGTAAATTATATGTCACAGGGGTTTGGTTTTATCACCTAGGTAATTGGCATAATACCCAATGGGCAGTTTTCCAGTCCTCACCCTCCACCCTCAAATAGGGCCCAGTGTCTATTGTTCCCTATTGTGTCCATGTGTACTCAATGTTTAGCTCCCACTTACAAGTGAGAAAATGTAGTATTTGGTTTTCTGTTCCTGTGTTACTTCACTTAGGAGTATGGCCCCCAGTTCCATCCACATAGCTGCAAAGGCCATAATCTCTCTTTTTTTTTTAATAGCTGTGTTGTATTCCATGGTGTATACGTACCACATTTTCTTTATCCAGTCCACCAGTGATGGACATCCAGTTTGATTCCAAGTCTTTGCTATCGTGAATAGTGCTGAGATGAACATAACATACGTGTGCATGTGTCTAGAATGATTTATATTTCAGTGGGCATATACCCAGTAATGGGATCACCAGGTCAAATGGCAGTTCTATTTTAAGTTCTCTGAGAAATCTCCAGACTGCTTTCCACAGTGGCTAAACTAATTAACATTCCCACCAGCAGTGTATAAGTGTTCCCTTTTGTCCACAAGCTCTCCAGCATCTGTTTTCGACTTTTTAGTAATAGCGATTCTGACTGGTGTGAGGTGGTATCTCATTGTGGTTTTGATTTGCATTTCCCTAATAATTAGTGATATTGAGCATTTTTAAAATCTGCTGTTGGTTATGTGTGTGTCTTCTTTTGACAGGTGTCTGTTATTGCCCTTTTCCCATTTAAAAAAATGTATTTTAATAGTTTTTGGGTTATGGGTTGTTTTTGATTACATGGATAAGTTCTTTAGTGGTGATTTCTGAGATTTTGGTGCACCTGTCACCCAAGCAGTGTACACTGTACCCAATATATAGTCTTTTATCCTTCACCCTCCTCCCACCCTTCTTCCCAAGTCCGCAAAGTCCATTATATTATATCATCCTTATGCCTTTGCATCCTCATGGCTTGGCTCCCACTAATAAGTGAGAACATATGATGTTTTCCATTCCTGAGTTAACTTAGAATAATGGCCTCCAGCTCCATCCAAGTTGCTGCAAAAGTCATTATTTCATTTCATTTTGTGGCTGAGTAGTATTCCATGGTGTATACATACCACAATTCCTTTATCCATTTGTTGCCTGATGGGTATTTAGGTTGGTTCCACATTTTGGCAATTATGAATTTTGCTGCTATAAATGCATGTGCATGTGTCTTTTTCTTATAATGACTTCTATTCCTTTGGGTAGATATGCAGTAGTGGAATTGCTGGATCAAATGGTAGTTCTACTTTTAGCTCTTTAAGGAATCTCCACACCATTTTCCATAGTGGTTTTACTAGTTTGCATTCTCATCAGAAGTATAAAAGTGTTACGTTTTCACCACATCCACGCCAACATCTATTATTTTTTTGTTTTTAAATTATGGTCATTCTTGCAGGAGTAAGGTGGTATCTCACTGTGGTTTTAATTTGCATTTCCCTGATAATTAGTAATGTTGAGCATTTTTTCATATGTTTGTTGGCAGTTTGTATATCTTCTTTTGAGAATTGTCTATTTATGTCCTTTGCCCACTTTTTGATGGGATTATTTACTTTTTGTCTTGCATATTTGTTTGAGTTCCTTGCAGATTCCAGAGATTAGTTCTTTGTCAGATGTACAGTTTGCAATATTTTCTCCCAGTCTGTGGGTTGTCTGTTTACTCTGCTGATTATTTCTTTTGCTGTGCAGAAGCCTTTTCATTTAATTAGGTCCCATTTATTTATTTTTTATTTTGTTTCATTTGCTTTTGGGTTCTTAGTCATGAGTTCTTTGCCTAAGCCAATCTCTAGAACAGTTTTTCTGATGTTATGCTCTAGAATTCTTACGGTTTCAGGTATTAGAGTTAAGTCTTTGATCCATCTTGACTTGATTTCTGTATAAGGTGAGAGATGAGGATCCAGTTTCATCTACATGTGGCTTTCTAGTTTTCCCAGCACCATTTATTGCATAGGGCGTTCTTTCCCCACTTTACGTTTTTGTACGCTTTGTTGAAGATAAGTTGGCTTTATGTATTTGGCTTAACTCCTGGGTTCTCTATTCTTTTCCACTGGTCTATGTTTCTATTTTTATACCAGTATCATGCTCTTTTGGTAACTATAGCCTTGTAGTATAATTTGAAGTCAGATAATGTTATGCCTCCAAATTTGTTCTTTTTGCTTGATATTGCTTTGGCTATGTGGGCTCTTTTTTGGTTCCATATGAATTGATTTTCCTAATCACATTTTCTTTTTTTTAGTCTACTTTATTGTAAGAATATTTCATATAAAATACATGTTAATCAACTGTTTATGTTATTGGTAAGGCTTCTGGTCAACAGTAGGCTATTAGTGGTTACATTTTTGGGGAACTAAAAGTTATACACAGACTTTTGTGCTGGGAATTGGCACCCCTACATTGCTCAAGGGTCAGCTGTATCGTATGATTCCACTTTTATAAGTTATCTAACATAGTCAAACTCTTAGAAACATGAAGTGGTGGTTGTCAGGGGCTGGGAGGAGATGGGAAAAGGAAAGTTGTTTTTCAATTAATATAGAATTTCAGTCTTGCCAGATGAAAAATATGTAGAGATCTGTTGCGCAATAATGTGCATATAATTAACACTACTGTATTGTATATGAAAGTTTAAGATAGTAAATTGTATGTTGTATTTTTACCACAATAAAAAAAATACTGGTAGAAAACCCTCCCTCATGAAAAGAAAAAATATATACATACACATATATACATATTATATATGTAGGTATGTGTGTGAGTTTCTTTTTTGTACTTTTTTTGGTTTTTTTTTCAAGTTTTCTTTGATGAGTATTCATTGTTTTCATAAAAAATAATTTGGAAATTTTAGTTCATGAGAGAAATTCTGTCCCAAAACCCTACTTCTTCCATGAAACTATCCTTGTTTAATATCATCCATCTCTTTTCAATTTTCTGCTGATTCCACACCTCTATACGTACTTTCACATTGGTTTTCAATATTTGTGGATATTCCCTATGTATGTTTCAGGATGGACTCCTTATTAGATTGAAAGCTCTTCAATAGGAAAAAATCTGTCTTCAAATTCTTCGATATTTTGTTGCCTACCTATAAACTACCTTTTTGTTGTGTGAATGCTCAGATTAGATTTCAGTGGGACAGCATTTCTCAAATTATGTATCATCGGGCTCTAGCTTCTGGGAGATGCTCCACAAATGAAGAGTTTCCTAAAGAAATAACTTTAGGAACACTTCAAGCTTTCTGTGCCTGTTTAGAATTTACAATGCATATAAGCATATTAAAGGCTCTGAAAAATCCTGCTGTAAATAAACCTGCTTAACTTACTTTAACTCAGCACTTCTCAAACAAATTTGATATAGAGCACTCTTTAAAAAGAAAAAAGAAAACCTATTGACTTTGGCTGCCTTCTGGAATACTTTGTAGAAAATCAATTATTGACAGGACATGGTGGCTCACGCCTGTAATCTCAGCGCTTTGGGAGGCTGAGGCTGGCAGATCACCTGAAGTCAGAAATTCAAGAATAGTCTGGCCAACATGGTGAAACCTCTACTAAAAATACAAAAATTAGCTGGGCATGATGGCAGGTGCTTGTAATCCCAGCTACTTGGGAGGCTGATCCAGGAGAATCGCTTGAACCCAGGAGGGTTCAAGTGAGCCGAGATCATGCCATTGCACTCCAGCCCATGTGATAGAGTAAGACTCTGTCAAAAAATAAATAAATAAATAATTTTTTTTTTTAAAAAAGAAAATCAATTATTATCTCCTAGAAGACAGGGGCAGAGATTATATCTTATTCCTCTTTGTACTTGCCATATCGTAATGTTGTCTGACACATAACAGTGTTAAACAAAGTAAGTGCTTTTGTGTGAATAAAGAAGTACCAGAAAGTGAGCTTCTATGAAGCCCACAGTGATATGTGGTTAGATAGCTGTAGGCTAAGGACAGATTGATCAGGTTTTAAAAATACACTTAGCAATTGTTTAAACTGAGTCCACAAGAAGCTGGTCAATAGAAAAATACATGAAAATGTCCCAATTTCAGGATGAAGGCAAAATTATAGGCCTGGAAGATTAGCTAAGGACAGCACAGCTTACATGCCATGAACCACGTATGCACAGAACATTCAGACAACATGCAACATTTAAGATCACCTGGTCCAATTCTTCTCAAACATTTGCATTGACATATCCCTATTGGCCAAAGATAGTGAACACATACTTTGAGAGAGGTCTATAGGAGAAGTCTAGCTGGCCAAATACCAACAGGGAGTTTCATTGAAGTTTTATATTTTATTCCAAAAGAAAAAAATCAGTTATATAATTGTTCCATAATATTCCTGAGTTTAACATAAAAACAATATTTTACATGTATTAGTTGATTGGCACAGTACTTCTGTTGGAGATGCAAAGCCTATTCCAACTCCTCCATTTAACAGTGGGAAAACTAACATCCACAGAGAGAAAGTGACTTTTTCAGGATCACACAGCAAATCTCTGGCAAATCTCATCAGGCCTCCTGACTGCCAGTTCTGTCCTCTTTCACGGCTAGATGCAGCTCTCCCACCTCACACAAGACTCACAAAATGGAAATTGACTCAGTAATTCACTCCTAGGTACCAATCCTAAAGAAATGATTGCAGACACAAAGAAAAATCCAAAGATGTTGTTTACATTAGCATTAAACTGGAAAGGCTCTAGATTTCTAATAATGGGAACATGGCTAAATAAAATCCATGTGATAGAATATTTTGGAACCATTAAAATGATGCTTATAGGGAGTTATATAGTATTAAATTTAAAAATATGAAAACAGGCTTTCCTACTCTGTAATATATATAATAACTATCTACTATTTTTCTATCTCAAATACAATGCTCAAAATATTACAAGTGACCATTGTTGAGCAGTGGAGAAATGGATGATTTAAATTTTCTTATTTTTACTTTTCTGTTTTTCACATTCTCAGCAATGAACATACAACTTTTATAATTAGAATTAAGTAGAGTATTATTTTAAATTTATTTGTAATTTAAAAAATATTTATGGGAAGATAAACACAATGCTTGGCTATTTTAGCTATCTGATGCTGAGTTTCTTTCCAGACCCTTCTTTCTCTGCCTGGAAGAGCTACCACAAGTTGCGTGTTGGTTGCACTGTTTTCATCCAAAGGTTCTGAGCCCACTGGTAAACCCTGGGAAGAAGATAATACAGAATGCCCTCCACAAATGTCTGAGCTGCCAGGATGAACCTTGGACAGAAATCCCCTTGCATGGCTGGCTTTGTCCTGATACTTCTCTTTTCCACCTTTCTTCCCTGTTCCCTTGTTGGATTTTTACTCTAGAAAGAGCTGGCATGCAAGTCGTGCCCAGCCTGTGAGCACCTGGGCAGTTCTTGCTCAATGTAGCATTTGTCAGTGAGAAAACATCATCCTTGGAGGCTGCAGACACTTGTGTAATGCCATCAAATGAAGCTGGACTCTTGTTTCCAAAGGGGAGGAACACAGTATCCCGAAAGGAAAATGTCTTGAAATAAACCGGGATAACACATCATTCTAGCACAGTGGTTCTCAAACTCTTGAGTGTGGGTTAGAATAACGTGGAGGGCTTGTGAAAACATCCAGCGGGTCCTACCCTCAGAGATTCTGATTCTGTATATGGAAAAGTTGGCTGGGGAGATGAAAATTTGCCTTTCTGCCAAGTTCCCAAATAATGCTGATGTTGCTGGTCTGGGGGCCACTCTTTGAGAGCCACTGCTCAGGCAGAATCAGAGGCCTGTTTAAAACCAGGGAAAGGAGGGTCCCTGTGGCTGTGGACCTAAGGCTCTTAGCAGAGGAAACATTTGATTCATGAACTTCTTTCCTTTCTTTAGCCTAATCATTCTCTCCTTCTGTGCCTATTTAGGAGCTGTTCATTTGCTCATCCAGCAACTCAAAGAGCACCCAGAATACACTAGACAATAAAGGCGGAACAATTACTAGGACAGGTAAAGTCTAACTTGGGGGAGCCTCTAACCCAGTGGGAATGGTCAGAATTGATCCAATTCTGATGTGCATTTCCAGTGTTATTTGAGAATGTTCTACTCTATTACAGTAGATGTGAAACTCATGCAATGTGCTAACTATAGATTACGAGTAAGCAAGCATCTTGTGAGACAGTCAGGATTCATAAGATAAGTAAATATAAGTAAGTAGAGCACATGAAGAGAAATCTGATATTCCTGAGGCACCAAATATTTGTGAAACGCTAAATACACGTGAGGCATCTGAGGCATTTAATATACAGTGTTAATTTAGCCACCCTTGGTGAGACTCTGGCCCCATGTGTCCTCTGCCCAAGAAACACAAGTAAAACCCAAAGGTGCTCATCATGCTAGTTGGCCAAAGGTACTTGTTCCTCCATCTTCCATACAGCAGGTATATGGTCGGGGTTCCAGGTATCTTCCACTTTGAGGGGGCCTTAGTCAAATCTCAACTCTGGTCTTGTAACCATACCATCCATGTGAAAGGCTGAGGTGGCAGAGAGAGAAACAGAGCATGTGCACTTGGCTTAACCCAGGACTCCGGCGGTAGCGTGGTCCTTCCACCCTACTTGCACCCATCCTTTGTGTGTTATTCTGTCCCATCCCTTTCCCCTAACTTCTTGCCGTATGTTTTAAATTGTTTCAAACATTTTAGTTTTATCTGTGAGACCTTCTGTTCCATGACCTCTGGGATAGCTTGCCTTGTAATATACAGCATCGATGTAATTTCCTGCAACACCCTAATAATCATGCAAACACATTACAAGCACATCTTACTACATTTTCTCTCTGCTTTTGGCATTCCCTCTACCCTTTACCACAGCTTAACCCTTAAGCTTGTCTTTGGAAATAGAATGGACACAAAACAGACCTGGGTAACAACTATCTGGCAGGCTTACTACAAAAATCAGAATAAGTATGTATGAGTGTCTGGGGAAGGGTCTGGTTTGCAGTGTGTTCCCCACAAAAGTAGCTATTAGTATTACGCTTCTACCCTCTACAAGATAATACTGCCTTCTAAAAAACAATATAAAATCTTAAAAGCCTTCTTCAATTCTTAAAGGATTTTTTTACAAAGCGGTACTAAATTATGCGGCAAAGTCACATCATCTAATGAGCTTGGTCACAGGTTTATTTCTGTTTCTTTCCCCAGAACACAGGGTCTCCCTCACTCTCTATTTTAAGGGACTGTTTCTCACATTGCTTGGGTATAATTACGCTGCAACTCACAAAACAAAGACCATGTCTGGGGTTCATCCATTGACACTATCACTTTGTCCTCTGCTTGCAACTCCTATCACTTAATGACAAACATCATATATTTCTTCTGTAAAATCAATGCTTTGTAATTCATCAACCCCCAACGAAACAAGCTCTCTTCTCATTTACTGAGAAATCATGGGAACCCCCTTCCTATTTGAAACATTCTATAGCACTGGCTTCCATGAACTCCACAAAACAGCTGTCTGTATCAAGACAGGAAAAGCTGGGACACATTTAGTAAGGTTTTGTTTGGGATTTTTAAAATGCAGCCTGGAGGGATCTCCCTTCTGCTAGAGCTGAGAAATTAAGCTGCAGAACCCGGCTGAAAGCAGCCATTCAGAGGAGCAGCTGAAAGTTATTTCACCATGAAGCCAGCCTTGGCAGGCCTCCGACACTCCATATGGTTGCAACTCTGGCCTCCAGGAAGCCCCCAGATCATTCTCTCCCCTTGGTTTGCATTGTTTATAATCCCAGCATGTGTGTTTGAAAGGCAATTATACAGAAAAGATGCCTCACTCTGAGTTTTTTTCCCTATTAACTTTTATGTGAATAATCCACTGAACTGTAATTTAATATTTCTTCCATGTATGTATTCTCTGTTCATCTAAGTTGTAAGACAATTAAACATGACTTGAACCAAGAAGGACTCAAGGAAGCAAATGAAGTTGTTACCCTCAAGGGGCTAAGGTGTGAAAAATATGTATACTGTCTTAGTCAGTTTGGGCTGCTATAACAAACTACTATAGACTAGGCAGCTTATTAACAATAGACATGTATTTCTCACAGTTCGAAAGGCTGGCAGTCTGAGATCAAGGTGGAGCATGGTTGGGTTGTGGTGAGGGGTCTCCCTTCTGGGCTGCAGACAGCTGACTTGTTCCTGTGTCCTCACATGGCAGAAAGAGGGCTAGTGAGCTCTCTGGAGTCTCTTGGATAAGGGCACTAATCCCATTCATGAGGGCTCCACTGCCATGATGCAATTTCCTCTCAAGGCCGCACTTCCTATATCATCACCTTGAGGGTTAGGATTTCAACATATGAATTTGGGGAGGACACATTCAGTCCATAACATCTATCTCTCTGTGCACTCCAGAGGCCTTAGAAACACCAAGTCCTGAAGCCTGGGCTGGCATCTTCCCAGAGGAGCGACCCCAGCCAGAGAGCACTGATGGGGGCTTGAGCCAGCACAGCTGCCACCTGTGGGAGGCCTGGCCGAGAGGAGCAGCGGCTAGAGGGCTCCAACTCCCTGGATGCATTGGGATCCCCATGGAAACTCCCAGAAATACTTGCGTGCCTTTTAAAACTCCCCTCAGGACGTGAGGAGCCCCTCTGCCTGGCTGCCCAGTCTGGAAAGTGAGGAGCATCTCTGCCCCACCGCCATCCCATCTAGGAAGTGAGGAGCGCCTCTTCCCGGCCGCCATCCCATCTAGGAAGTGAGGAGCGTCTCTGCCCGGCCGCCCATCGTCTGAGATGTGGGGAGCGCCTCTGCCCCGCCGCCCCGTCTGGGATGTGAGGAGCGCCTCTGCCCAGCCGCGGCCCCGTCTGGGAGGTGAGGAGCGTCTCTGCCCGGCCGCCCCGTCTGAGAAGTGAGGAGCCCCTCCGCCCGGCAGCAGCCCCGTCCGAGAAGGGAGGAGCCCCTCCGCCCGGCAGCCACCCCGTCTGGGAAGTGAGGAGCGTCTCTGCCTGGCAGCCACCCCATCCGGGAGGGAGGTGGGGGTCAGCCCCTGCCAGGCCAGCCGCCCCGTCCGGGAGGGAGGTAGCGGGGTCAGCCCCCCGCCCGGCCAGCTGCCCCGTCCAGGAGGTGAGGGGCGCCTCTGCCCGGCCACCACTACTGGGAAGTGAGGAGCCCCTCTGCCCGGCCAGCGGCCCCGTCCAGGAGGGAGGTGGGGGGGTCAGCCCCCTGCCCGGCCAGCCACCCCGTCCGGGAGGTGTACCCAACAGCTCATTGAGAACGGGCCATGATGACAATGGCGGTTTTGTGGAATAGAAGCGGGGGAAAGGTGGGGAAAAGATTGAGAAATTGGATGGTTGCCGTGTCTGTGTAGAGGGAAGTAGACATAGGAGACTTTAAAAAAAAAAAAAAAAAAAAAGGAACACCAAGTCCTCCTTCATTCCCCAGCTCTCCATTCTGCTTCCCTAGAAAGCTGCACACAGACTTCTCCTTCGGCCCCAAAGCCAAAGCTTTTATGCATAAGAGGTCAGCTCTGTGACCGCATCAGACCCCACAGAAACAAGGCAGTTTCTCTCCTGGCTCAGCCCATGTGAAAGGCACCCTGATAGCCAAATGCCGATATCATGAATTTGCTTAGAGTGAGAATCTGCTGTCACTTTTTATCACTTGATGGAAAAGCAGAGAAATTTTATTCCTCCTTCCCTGCTGAGCTCAAGAGTAAGGTTCATGCTGTCCAACAGAAATATAATACAAGCCACAAATGCTTGCCATCTTCAGACATATGCAATTTAAGATATGCTAGTAGCCACATTTAAAAAAAGAATTATAATAATAAATTTTATTTAACCCAATATATCCCCATTCTATCATTTCAACATGTAATCAATATAAAAATTATTAATAAAAAATTAAATTATCTTTTTATAGTAAATCTTCAAAGCCTACTGTGCATTTTGTATTTACAGCACATCTCAATTTGAACTGGTCCCATTTCAAGGGCTCAATTGCCACATGTGACCAGTGGCTACAATATGGGACTATGCAGATTTAGAGGCTCAAAAACAAAGTGAGTGGCATAAAGAGAACCTCTGAGTGAGAAATTTCCATGGAAATCACATGCTGTTTCACATTTTTGGGAATTTCCTTCTGTCTGATGAGTGCTGCTGAAGAACACTTCCTCTGGGATGAGGCTCACCTGTATCTGTACCAGGAAAGCTTCCTTCTTTACCTGCTCCCTCTACTCCAGAGCATTGCTATACCCGCTCTCTGTGCACACAGATCCTCTGGTGCTGATTGAATAGATCTAGAGTCTCCCCTCCTCATTCCTCTCCAATCATGCCCTTCTAATAAGCTCCCTAGTGACTCTGCTCCTGCTGGTCCTTGAACCCCACTTTGAATAGTGAGGTGCTGGATACTGATGCTCTCCAGAGCTGTGCACATTTGATCCAATGGAGGCAGTAGATGTCATGGTGGGAAGAATGTGAACTTGTACTCAGACCACCAGGGCATAAGCCTCAGTCCACCATGTGCTAGCTGTGAGCTGGGCAAGCTACTCAACCTCTCTAGGCCTCAGTCTCCTTTTCTATTTAAAATGGAGGCAATAGTAGGGCTACCACATTGGGTGGTGCTAGCACATAAGAAATGGTCAGCAAATCTCAGACATTTTAGCTTTACGACATTCAATTCAGCCTAAATTCAGACATTGAGAAAAGGAAGGAATTACATTTTCTTGATTTAAACAGAAATGTGTCTAGCTTAATCACTTCCTGAAGGAAGCCTTCCCTAACCGTCTAGTTTGAAGTAGATGTACAGCCATGCATTGTTTAATGGTGGGGATATGTTCTGATAAATGTGTCATTAAGCAATTTTGTCATTGTGCAAATATCATAGGATGTACTTACCAAACCTGGGTGGTATAGCCTACTACACATCTAAGCTAATAGTTTTGCTCTGAGGCAATAAACCTGCACAGCATGTGAGTGTACTAAATACTATAGGCAATTGTAACTCAGTAAGTATTTGTGCATCTAAACATGTTTAAACATAGAAAAGATAAAGTAAAAATATGATATAAAAGATAAAATAGGATAGAACTGTGTAGGGCACTTACCGTGAATGGAGCTTGCAACACTGGAAGTTGCTCTGGGTCAGGCAGTGAGTGAGTGGTGAGTGAATGTGAAGGCTAGGACAGTACCGCACACTAGTGCAGACCTTATAAACACTGTACACTTAGGCTACACTAAATTTATAAGAAGATTTTTTTCTCTCTTCAATAATAAATTAACCTTAGCTTACTGTAAATTTTTTACTTTATAAATTTTTCAACTTTTAAAAACTTTTTGACTGTTTTGTAATAACGCTTAGCATAAAACACAAACACATTGTATAGCTGTCCAAAAGTATTTTGATATCCTTATTCTATAAGCTTTTTCCCATTTTTAAATCTTTTTTTACTTTTAAAACTTTTTTGTTAAAACTAAAACACATTAGTCTAGGCCTACATAGGGGCAGGATCATCAGTGTCACTGTCTTGCCCTTCCACATCAGGTCTCACTGGAAGGTCTTCAGGGACAATAACACACATGGAGCTGTCATCTCCTAGGACAACAGTGCCTTCTTCTGAGGGACACCTGCCTAAGGCTGTTTTACAGTTAACTTAAAAAAAAATAAGTAAAAGGAGTATCATCCAAAATAATGACAAAAAGCATAGTCTAGTAAATATATAAACCAGTAAGATAGTCATTTGTTATCATTATGAAGCATTATGTAACTGGTAAAGCGGTAGGCTTTTTTTACACCAGCATCACCACAAACACATGAGTAATGTGTTGTGCTGTAATGTGACAGCTATGATAGCACTGGTTGATGAGAATTTTTCAGCCTCGTTATAACCTTATGGGACCACTATTGTATATGCAGTCCGTCATTCACTGAAACACAGTTATGTGCATGACTGTGGATGTATCCCCTATTCTCAGATGTGTATATCTCCAGCATAGCCTTTATCACAAATTACCAGTCTTAGTCCATTTGGGCTGCTGTGACAGATTACTATAGACCAAGTGACTTATAAACCACATATATTTGCTTCTTATAGTTCTGGGGGCTGAGATGTCCAAGATCAAGATGCTGGCAGATTTGGTGTCTGGTGGCAGCCCATTTCCTGGCTCATAGGTGGAGCCTTCTCACTGTGTCCTCACAAGGTGGAAGGAGAGAGGTGGCTCTCTGGGGCCTCTTTTACAAGGTTGCTAATTCCATTCATGAGGGCTCTGCCCTTATGATCTAATTACCTCTCCAAAGGCCTCACTACCTAATACCATTGTCTTGGGGGTTAGGATTTCAACATACACATTTTAGGGGGACAAAACATTCAGACCATAGCAGTACTATAATTATTAACTTATTTCTCTGTCTCCCCCATAGGAATTTCAGTAGTTTGAAGGCAGCAAGGGCAGCATCTCACTCATTGCTTTCTTATTGCTGGAGAGCCAACGATGGCTTGGCTGTGTAACAATCACTTGGGGAATTTGTTAATGATATCGATTCGTAGGCTCCACCTCCAGATAGTCTGGTTCAGTGGGTCTCATTTGGACCCAGAAATCCATACTTTTTTAAAAAGTACCTCAGAGATTCTGCTGCATAGTCAGGTTTGGAAACCAGTGGATTTTTTCCTCTTTGTATCCGTGGTACCCACCAGTGCCTGGCATGTAGTCAGATCCAAATAAAATGTTTGCTGAATGAACACATCAGCCTTTCCATTGATACAGCAAGTCATAATCTCCAAAGGGCTTGCTTATATATAATCTTATCTGCAGGGGTGGATCAGGTTTTGTGGAACCCAACTCTTAGCCAATCTGAGGAGCCTCCTTAGAAAAGAAATACAAAATTAGAAGTGAACATTAATATTTATTTAAAATGAAAAAAAATCACAACAAATTACAAACTGAAAAAATGACAAATGCTACATTACAAAAACCACTTACTACCTTTACTAATTAATTGCCTGATATGCCTCTATAGTACTTTTTAGCTTTTTTTTTTGGAAAGGGAGGGAATACTATTTTATCACCTCTTTATGTATTAATGATTTTATCATGTTATTGATAACAAAATTTTCAGTAGAGAAATAATGACATTTAGTTATTTCTCTAACATAGTTCATCACATTTTGTTTCCCTTAAAATCTGTAGTTTTTTACACACTTGCTATTTGTAGTATTTCTACTAGTGTGTGTTCTACAAACACAGAAATCTTAAAAATTATATTTCTTGTAACTGCCCTAAAAATATGTGTGGATAATGTGTATTTGTGTATTCTCCATTATCAAGTATAATCCTAGCAGAATCTTTCTTAACTAGGTGTTGATGAACTGAATTATCCAATCACAACATCATACAGCGGTGATTAGAATTTTCCACAAATCACCTTCTGGCCGCAAATAGTCCAAACCTTGTTTTTCCTCTTCTACCCACATATTTCCAGTGTCGGGGCTGTAGCAGGCCTCATATCACAGTGTGGCTTCTGTCCCACACCTTTGGGTCACAACACCACATGAGTCAACACAGTGACTACTATGGGGTAGTAGGATGATCCTTGGAAGGCTTTTTTAAACTGGAACAACTTGCAATAACTTTACCGTATCTGAAAATGACTGACAAATCTAATGATTCCATTACACCCAAACTAAATGTATCTCCAACTCAGCTTTCTCTAAGCTGGATTCTCAAAATGCCTTTGTCCAGTCCATTAACAACCAACACAAGGGGAAATGCAATAAAGGGAAATACAAACTGGAAAGAAGCAGCAGTCTTAAACAATAGCTGTTAAAATCTTACTTTTGCAATGTAATTTAAAGATATGACCATGTGAACACATTGCCTGAACTCCTCCCAGGTTCGTGTAAGGGACTTATGCACGTAAAGGTCTCAATATCCAAGCTCAGAGAGCTTCACAGTCAATCTACCTCTGCCCATTTGATCCTCACAATCCCCACATTAGACAGAGTTCCCTGGTTGTGTGCAACAGAAAAAACTCTGGGTCAGCAGGAAGGCATTTACTGGAAACGTATCAGTCCCCAGAACAGAAAGAAAACCTGAAAAACCGTTTCTCTGAAAGCAGCTCTTGGATCCAGGAAGCGAAAACACATCAATGGGCTTTTCAGATTTCCCCCCTTAGGATAAGTGGGATTCAAATGTTTTTCAGCCACTGCTTCAATAGTTCAAAAATGTGATTCCAGGGACATAATGAGCATGGCTCATGGGCCCACCCCCTTGTCCAGGGAGGAGATGGGTGGCTTAATTGACATTTCCACCAAGACTGGGTCCAATGGGAAGAGGCCTGGTTACCCAACACTGGATCAGGTGCTGCTATCAGAATAAGGGGAACATGGAGCCAGCCTCTCACTCAGAGATAGTGAAGCCCACAGTCTTCTCTGCTATGAGAAGCTCATCAGCCAAAAAGCCTAATCAAAACTGAGTGTGTGCCAGCTGGCAGCATTGCTCCCTCCAGGTGGTTCTCAGTAAGGAGTCTTGTAATAGGAGGTCTAAGTCATAATGACATTTGCTTTCTGCAGCTAGGAGTTGTCTAAGCTCATTGAAGCATGGCAGAGCTAACAGGGAGAGCCCTGGGATAAAAATCTTGCCAGGAGTTCCCACAGCTGGACCCAAACTAATGCTTTTTCCAAGTGCAGAACAGCAAAATCTGAGTTGTGGCTATCATTGGCAATGGTTCTCAAACAACAGCATGCGCTCGAGTCCCTGGAAGGGCTTCTTATGATGCCGATTGCTGGGCCCCATGACTTCAGCAGGTCTAGGGTGGGATTTCAGACTCTGCATGTTTAACATGCTCCCAGAGGATGCTGAAGATGCTGGTCTGAGGACCACATCTTGGAACCTACTGGTTTTAGAGGCTTCTCTGTCTTCTCCACATGATTACTGCTAGGGATTCCACACCCTCTACCTGGCTCAGCTATCAAGGAGAAGCTTTCAGGGTTGGCATCAAAGGATAAGCAGCGTATCAAGTCATCCAACAACTGATCACTGGCTTTAAGACATGGCGTATAAGCTTCTGTACACACCAGGGGTTCTCATTTTGGACCAGATAATTCTTTCATGTGAGCGGTGTCCTGTGCACTGTAGAATGTTTACAAGCATCTCTGGCCCCTACCCTCTAGATGCCAGTAGTATCCTGTCCCTCTACCCATGGCCAGCTGTGACAATCAAAACTGTCTCTAGACATTGCCAAATGTCACTTGGGGAGTGGGGGGAGCAAAATGCCTCCAGTTGAGAACCACTAAGATATATGAAAACCACTAATATGTATGAGAACATGCTTCTGCAGCATGAGTGGGTTCTAGGGGAGAGCATTCAAGATTTCTCCAGCTGGGCTCTATGCATTCCCCTACAGCAAACTGTAAGTTGACATAAATCATAATGATGCCTTTCCTTTGGCGCACACATTTTTAGGGCTATTTCACTTACTCAAGTTCCTCTGATTCCTGACCTGTGTGATTGGTACAACAAATATTACCATCTTCCCCATTTTAAGAATCTCATGCTCTGCTGACTGACTGAGCTAGCCAGGCGCTCTGTTGTCTCTCTAAAACTCAGAAAGTCTCGAAGAGGTTTCAGATTTGCCCAAGTTTACACAGATAATAAATCTCGGAAAATGACCAGAATACATGCCTTCCAATTTCTAGGCTGATGATTTGTCCATCACATGATGCAATCTGCATTCATTCTATAAACATTTCATAAATAGCACCAGGTAACAGATTTCCATAATTTTTGGTGGTCAAAAAGTCAGAAAAGACATGAAAACATTTGTTTGTACAGATGGTGGGCTTTGAAAATCCCAACCAGGGCCAATGAAATCTATGCAATACGGGTTAGCCATTGTTGTTGTTGTTGTTTTGAGACAGAGTCTCACTCTGTAGTCCAGGCTGGAGCACAGTGGTGAGATCCTGGTTCACTGCAACCTCTGTCTCCTGGGTTCAAGTGATTCTCCTGCCTCAGCTTCCTGAGTAGCTGGGATTACAGGCACCCACCACCATGCCCTGCTAATTGTTGTATTTTTACTAGAGACGGGGTTTCACTATGTTGGCCAGGCTGGTCTCGAACTCCTGACCTCAGGTGATCTGCCCACCTCGGCCTCCCAAAGTGTTGGGATTACAGGTGTGAGCCACCATGCCCAGCCTATGGCTTAGTTCTAAAGCTCCTCCTAAGGACAAGTTGACAGCCACGGAGACTTCTTGGTATATAGGATCAGGTAAACCTAAAGTTCCCTCGGAAATGTACCTGATCAAGCCAATGAGATTCTTCTGATGGCTAGTCTAGGCCCTGTAGCCATAAGCAGAGCAGGGACACCTTGTCTCAGATTTATCCAAGTTACCTCTACCCTTTCTAATATGTCAAATAATATTTTCAGTGGATAACATCCAGGCCTAAGTCACCACCTATGTAACAATCTCTCTCTCTCTCTCTCTCACTCTCACCCTGAATTTATTCCAGAGAGGAGTTGAAGCCAAAGCTCATAGTGAAACATCAAGCCACATAGAGAGTTCAATAAATGCTAGAAATTCAGGGTTAAGGCATCTCCACATGTACACAGTATATTGCCACCTCCCATCATATCTACCAGCTTGCACTGCAGTGTGTGACTCTGGTTTGTTGGAATGAGTGGTTGGGCAAAGACAAACCCCCAGGGGCAACATGTATCCACATGAAATATTTTTCCTATTACTTTAATTTAGCCTCCCTGCCTTTCTAATTTCCTTGTTTACTGTCCTAAAGAGAAAGCAATATCCACTTGAGTTTGAGCATACAACATGTCAAGAAACTACAGACAAGAACAAACCCAGGAAATTAAGAAGATAGCCCAGTAAAATGTAAGTATGGGAAACAACCCATAGCCTTTATGTTTTTATGCTAATTTGAAAGCATCCCTAGTAAGGGGGTGTGTGTGTGTGTGTGTGTGTGTGACCATTATCAGGGTCTTACTAGTGAGAAGACTAATAAATGCAACACAATTTGTCAGGTTTTCAAAGCTGGTTGTCATTTATGTCTTCTGCCTCTTAGGCTCAAAAAAACCTTTCAATATGAAGTTAACATGGTTGAGGGTTGCTGAATGAGCCAGCAGGGCTATCCCAGAGAGGGCAATGGACTTCACTCCTAGTGAGATCAAAACAGAGCTCTTGGCTGGAAAGAACCCCCTAAATAAGCCTTAAAGTAAACTAATAATGAAAGCTTGGATTCCGCCAATCCCACCCTCCCTCTCAGTGTGAGATCGTCTCAACGTTCCAGCATGCTGTTGGAGGCTCTGGTGATGCCAGGCAGATGGAGTTACAAAAATAATCGCCCAGCCAGAATGCTCACTGCCATGTGGCAATGAATTCGTGTCATGACTGCACATGCCCGAGTGATTTCACCATCCAAACAAGATGAAGTTACTCTAATGGCTCCCACTAGCTCCATATGGCCTCTCGATGTTCTATTCCCTGCAGTGGGATTTTCCTTGGTCTTATTTCTTGCTGTGAAATTTATTAAGAGGAAGAAAGGGAATAATAATGAAACACAAAACCCTTACTTACCCGAGTTTGTCTGAAGAAAAGGAAATTCTATGGAAAATATATGGAAAGAAAGACCAAATGAAACTGTAGCACCTTTTCAGTCTTTGACCACATCTTCAATAAAATAAGAACTTCTTGAACTAAAATTTTATGACTCTATTTTGTTCTGGGTATATTGTGTGTTTCCGTTAATACTTTTGAAGATGGTTGAGTCAACATGTATAGAGATTTGAGGTAATTAACAATATCAATTTCATAAAAAATATTCAAATAATTGAATAGAAAGTTAAAAGCATGGGTATTGGGTTATCTGTTACTTTCTAGCTGTGGAAGCTTGGGCAAATTACTTAACAGCTCCACTTCATTTTTCTCATCTTTAAACTAGCCATTAAAAATGATGGTCTTGTTGAGTTTTATGAAAATTCTATATGTAAAGGGAAAACTAAAGCATGTTATCAAAAGTTGGTGAAAAAAAGTAGGGATGTAGAGTTATAAAGGTAACTATTAGAAACTAAAATTGTTAGTATAAACATCAAGCTTTAGGAGGGCAGGAGGAAGAGGTATGGTGTGTGAGAACTTAATCCTCATTTTTTTATTGAAAAATTAACAAAATGTCATTTGTAGGTGATAGGTTTAAAAATGGAAAGTATATAAATATTAACTAAATTTAGTGCAAACTACCAGAAAAGCAAAGGACAGCAATGTTAAAGGTTGATTCTGGGGAGTGGGGCAGGGATGAGTGAGTGTTGTATGCAAGACTATTACTTTTTATCATAGTCTCTTCCGTATTCTTTGATTTGCTTCCAAATGCAAATATATGCTTCTATTTAATAAAAAATAAAGCATCTTAAAATTAATAAGAATTAAAAACATAAAAAGGTTTACATTAAAATAATACTGTGAAAAAATTAACAAATTGTTTCTTTTTTTACAAGTCTAATATTTAATTGTACAATATAAGAAAACTTTTCAATCATTTTTGATGTGTTATAATTAACCATAGCACATAATTTAAAATATTAATCGAATATGAGGGAAAATACTTCCATCAGATATACATCCACTTATTGCCTACCATTTGATGTCTAGGGAGACATATTTCTTCAGATCTATTTTGAAGCATATTTAATATACATTGATTCAGGGAAGCACAAATATAACTATTTCAGTAAATGTAATACACATAGTTATGCAACATTATCTTAAAAAATTGTCTTTTTCTCTAGGCAAGAGAAACTTTTCCAATTATCCTTTAAATTTATAGTCTTAAAACAAGACAAAGTGTTTATTATCTAATGTTGTAATAGTACAGGTATATTATAGGTACATGAGTAGGAGGATGTGATCTGGAACCAGGCTGCATAGCTTCAAAACTTAGCCCCCTATGTGTTTCTGAACAAGCTATTTAGACTCTCTTAGAAACAGTTTTCTTTTCTGTAAAATGAAAATAATATTGACTACCTAATAGAGTTTTCATGAGAATTAAATATATTTAATACCTGAAAGCTCCTAAAACATTGCCTCTCCCTATGCCATTGGCAAGTATCAATAAATGTTAGCTATTATTATTACTACCCACTATTTTCAGCAAAATTTATTTTTTTATTTTTTTTAATTATACTTTAAGTTCTAGGGTACATGTGCACAACGTGCATGTTTGTTACATATGTATACATGTGCCTTGTTGGTCTGCTGCACCCATTAACTCGTCATTTACATTAGATATTTCTCCTAATGCTGTCCCTCCCCTATCTCCTCACCCCACAACAGGCCCCTGTGTGTGACATTCCCTTCCCTGTGTCCCAGTGTTCTGATTTTTCTTTTCTTTTTTTTTTTTAAGTTTTTTTTTCTTTTATTATTATACTTTAAGTTTTAGGGTACCTGTGCACATTGTGCAGGTTAGTTACATATGTATACATGTGCCATGCTGGTGTGCTGCACCCACTAACTTGTCATCTAGCATTAGGTATATCTCCCAATGCTATCCCTCCCCCCTCCCCCCACCCCACAACAGTCCCCAGAGTGTGATGTTCCCCTTCCTGTGTCCATGTGATCTCATTGTTCAGTTCCCACCTATGAGTGAGAATATGCGGTGTTTGGTTTTTTGTTCTTGCGATAGTTTACTGAGAATGATGATTTCCAATTTCATCCATGTCCCTACAAAGGACATGAACTCATCATTTTTTATGGCTGCATAGTATTCCATGATGTATATGTGCCACATTTTCTTAATCCAGTCTATCATTGTTGGACATTTGGGTTGGTTCCAAGTCTTTGCTATTGTGAATAGTGCCACAATAAACATACGTGTGCATGTGTCTTTATAGCAGCATGATTTATAGTCCTTTGGTTATATACCCAGTAATGGGATGGCTGGGTCAAATGGTATTTCTAGTTCTAGATCCCTGAGGAATCGCCACACTGACTTCCACAATGGTTGAACTAGTTTACAGTCCCACCAACAGTGTAAAAGTGTTCCTATTTGTCCACATCCTCTCCAGCACCTGTTGTTTCCTGACTTTTTAATGATTGCCATTCTAACTGGTGTGAGATGGTATCTCATTGTGGTTTTGATTTGCATTTCTCTGATAGCCAGTGATGATGAGCATTTTTTCATGTGTTTTTTGGCTGCATAAATGTCTTCTTTTGAGAAGTGTCTGTTCATATCCTTCACCCACTTTTTTATGGGGTTGTTTGTTTTTTTCTTGTAAATTTGCAATTGCCACCTATGAGTGAGAACATGCGGTGTTTAGTTTTCTGTCATTGCAATAGTTTGCTCAGAATAACGGTTTCCAGCTTCATCCATGTCACTAAAAAGGACATGAATTAATCTTTTTTATGGCTGCATAGTATTCCATGGTGTATATGTGCCACATTTTCTTAATCCAGTCTATCACTGATGGACATTTGGGTTGGTTCCAAGTCTTTGCTATTGTGAATAGTGCTGCAATAAAGATATGTGTGCATGTGTCTTTATAGTAGCATGATTTATAATCCTTTGAGTATATACCCAGTAATGGGATCACTGGGTCAAATGGTATTTGTAGCTCTAGATCCTTGAGGAACCGCCACACTGTCTTTCACAGTGGTTGAACTAGTTTACACTCCCACCAACAGTGTAAAACCGTTCCTATTTCTCTACATCCTTTCCAGCACCTGTTGTTTCCTGACTTTTTAATGATTGCCATTCTAACTGTTGTGAGATGGTATCTCATTGTGGTTTTCATTTACATTTCTCTGATGACCAGTAGTCCTAAGCTGAGCCAGAGTACATGGGGACTCTAAACGCTCACCCCTCCAACACTCACCCTGTGTGCAGTTTCTGTGGGTACCTGGGGTGAGAAGCCAGCTTAGTATGTGTGTCCCAGGCCTATACCCTGGGAACAGAGAAGACAAAAAAATCTAGAAGATATTTCTCTGGAGTAATTTCTGGGCCATTTTGGGATCCACATATCATAGCTGAATGGGAAATGAGGGAAGGGGCATGCTGCCATTGCTTTGAGGAATTCCATAAGGCCCCAGCTCAGGAAGCACCAGAGCCTGGAGGAGGATGGTAGTGGGGTGGGGGGCAGGATTTACTGTTTGGTGAGCAGTGGAAGTCACACTCTAAAGTGGGAAAGTGATGTTCCCATGTAGGGTAGAACCACAGTGGCACGTTCCGGAGGGCTTACAGGCCACAGTTGGGTACATGGGACACAGCCCTGCATTACCTGAAATATTTGGGACAACTTTAAGGGTGGTGTTGAAGTTCTGAAGGTTTGTAGATAGGGCTCTGAAATAACAAAATTTAAGAAACCATTTTAACGTGACCCCATTAGTGTCCAGAGGCCTGATGAAAGGTGTATTTCATAAGTACTCCTGACTGAGATAATTATGGAAGCTGAAGCTTGTTCTTCATCCTTCCAACTACAGATGGATTTATATCATCTAATGATGGTTTAAGAGTGCACCTGCCTAGAGACATTGCTGGACAATAACTTCCCAAATTCACTAATAGTTTCTGTTTCTATAATTATGTGGCAACTTCTCCTTTTAAAATGTCTCACAGCCTGTCTTTAAAATGTTGTTGTCTGGGCATGGTGGCTCATGCCTGTAATCTTAGCACTTTGGGAAGCCGAGGCAGGTGGATCATGAGGTCAAGAGATCAAGATCATCCTGGCCAACATGGTGAAACCCCATATCTACTAAAAATACAAAAATTAGCTGGGCATGGTGGCGTGTGCCTGTAGTCCCAGTTACTCGGGAGGCTGAGGCAGGAAAATCACTTGAACCCAGCCACGAGGCAGAGGTTGTAGTGAGCCGAGATCATGCCACTGCACTCCAGCCTGGCAACAGAGCAAGACTCTGTCTCAAAAAAATAAAAATAAAAATAAAATAAAACAAAATAAAATATTATTGTCCCTGTGTGTGTTAAGTATAAAATGTTTGACAATTATCCAGTCAATAATTGTAGTAAAACTATATAATTATAGTAAAACTAATAATTATAGTAAGGCTATACATATCAAGAATCCACAATGCATGCCTACATTTTAAATGTCTTAAAATATGACCTAAACTTTGATTTGCCCTATATATTTATCAAAGTACTCAAGGAATTCTAACAAAATATTTGTTAAGGCAGAAAAGCTATAGTATGTCATTTCAGGAGATAAGAAATCTGATCCCATTGATAGAAAATATTATAAATTGCGTTTTATATTTCTTAATACCTATTAAAAATAAGGAAGTTATGCTTATTTTATTATTATCATTTGGATATATGACAAATTCCCTCAGAGATATGCAGATCAAGTTTGAAGTATATATATTTCAGAAAAAATCAGATTATGTGGCCTTAAGTAAGTTATTTAACCTGTCTTAGCCCCAGTTACCTAAACTAGGCATTCATTTATTCATTTATTTGTTCATTCAACAGATATTGATTGGTTCCTACTGTGTGCTGAGGACTATTTTGAGTATCCTCAGTGAGTACTGAGTACTGAGGATATACTGAGTACTGATGATACAGTCTTTCAAGAAAGACAAGCTCCTCACTCTCATGGAATTGACATTTCTAATAGGAAAGAGAGACAATTAAAATATTGAAAATTCAATAAATCAAAAATAATGCCTGCTATTGAATAATACTAATAGCTCTTTCTGGCATCCAGATCACAGCTAAAATGTCACCCCCTTAGAAGAACTCCTTGTCCATTCAATCCTTCCCTTTGTATTTAATCTAACTACATTTGACTCAATACAAATAGAAGGATTGAATGACAAGAAAAAGCAAGCCATGAAAATGTTAGGGGAAGAGCATTTGAAATGGAGAGAATGAAAACTACAAAGCTACTTCAATGGAGGAGAGCTTGGTGTGTTCAAGAATGAAAGAAAAATTCTGCCTGGCTGGAGCCTGATAAGGAGAGAAGAGTGTGGTGCTGGAGTTGGCTGGCTGGATAGGTAGATAAAGGAGAATTTGAAAGACTATGATAAAAGAAATTAATTAATTTATAAAATAAAACCATTAGAGGTTTTATTCTGAATGTGATGGAAAGTTTATCTATTGCTGCATAACAAATTAAAGATTGCTGCAAAAGATTTGATGTTTGTCACAAAGCCATTTCTTAATCTTATCATCCTTTGCCATTAGAAAAAGCTGAGAATTTTCAGAACCTCCAAGTCCAGGCTCCTTTTGTTTAAAAGTCCTTCTTTAATCTTATCTCTTTCCTCTTGCTTTTTAATGTGAGCAGGAAGAAGAAATCAGGAGTCACTTTCAACACTCTGCTTGCAAATCTGTCTTACCTAGGAAACCTAGCCCATTAGGCACATTTTCTGCTTTCTACATTATCAGCCAGGCACGATGGCTCACACCTATAGTCGTAGCACTTTGGGAGGCCAAGGCGGGAAGGTCACTTGAGCTTAGGAGTTCGAGGTTACAGTGAGCTATGATTCCACCACTGTACTCCAGCCTGGGTGACAGATACATTAGCACAGTTTAGTGTTGCTAAACTTTCTGCCCCATATGCAAAGATGATCCTCTGTCCTCTAACTTCCCATACCATTTTCTTGTTGAGTCTTCACCAGTACCTCTTTGAAAGCCATTGGGCTTCTGCTAACACTTAGTCAAAACACCTTATGCTTTCACTAACACACTTTCTTAAAAGTTCTTTCTACTTCCACCCACTGCTGGATTCCAAAGCTACTCCCACAGTTTAAGTTTTTGTTATGGTAGCACCCAGTGTTCAGGTACTAACATCTATATTGCCATGTAACAAATTGCCCCAAAACTTAGAGGCATAAAGCAACAAATATTTTTAATTTCTGAGAGTCAGGATCCTGGGAATAGTTTAGCTGGGTGGTGTTACCTTGAGTAACTCATGAAGTTTTAATAGAGGTGTTAGCTAGTAGGGTGGTAGTCATCTGAAGGCTTGACTGAAACTAAAGTATCCAATTCCGAGATGTTTCATGTAAATAGCTGGCAAGTCTGTGTTGCTGGTTCACCATGATTGGCTGTCATGCAGTCCTCTCCATAGGGCTGCTTGAGTGTCATGACATGACAGCTAGCTTCTTTCAGAGTGTGTGATATAGGAAGACCAAGACTAAAGTCACAATGTCTTTAATGTTTGAGCACTGAAATTTTCAAATAATGAGTTCTATGATATCCTAGTGTTTGTACAGTTCCAACCCATTAAGGGCAGGATGGGAATACACAAGGGCATGAATACAAGGAGGCAGATATTGGGATCATCTTTTTTTTAAGATTCAGGGGGTTCGTGTGGAGGTGTGTTACATGAATATATTGCATAATGGTGAGGTTTGGGTTTCTAGTGTACCCATCACTCAAATAGTAAACATTGTTCCCAATAGATAACTTTCCAACCATCACCCCACTTCCATTCTGTTCCCTTTTGAAGTCCCCTGTGCCTATTATTTCCATCTTTATGCCCATGTGTACCCATTGTTTAACTTCTGCCTATTAAGTGAGAACATGCAGTATTTGATTTTCTGTTTCCGAGTTATTTCACTTAAGATAATGGGCTCCAACTCCATCCATGTTGCTGCAAAATGACATGATTTCATTCTTTTTATGGCTGCATAGCATTCCATGGTTTATATATCCCACATTTTCTTTATCCAATAAACAGTTGATAGACACCTTAGGTTGATTTCATCACTTTACTATTATGAATATTGCTGTGATAAACATACAAGTGCAGGTATCCTCTTTAAAAAATGGTTTCTTTTCCTTTGGCATATACCCAGTAGTGGGATTTCTGGGTTGAATGATAGTTCTATTTTTAGTCCTTTGAGAAATCTTCACACCGTTTTCCATAGACATTGTACTAATTTACACTCCCATCAACAGTGTATATGCATTTTCTTTTCCTGCATCCATGCGAACATCTGTTATTTTTTTTTTTTTGCTCTTCAATAATCCATTCTGCTTGATGTAAGATGATATCTCATTGTGGTTTTAATTTGTATTTCTCTAATGATTAGTGGTGTTGAGCATTGTTTTCATATGTTTGTTGGTAACTTACGGATTTTCTTTTGAGAAATGTTTATGTCCTTAGCCTACCTTTTAATGAGGCTATTTGTTTCTTTCTTGTTGAATTTTTTAGTTCCTTGTAGATTCTGGATATTAGTCTCTTGTCAGAGGCATAATTTATAAATATTTTCTCCCATTCTGCAGGTTGTCTGTTCACTCTGTTGACTATTTTTCTGTGCAGAAGCTTTTTAGTTTAAGTCCCATTTGTCTATTTTTGTTTTTGTTGCATTTGCTTTGGGATATTAGTCATAAATGCTTTGCCTGAACCAATGTCCAGAAGAGTTTTTTCTAGGTTTTTTTTCTAGGACTTCTATAGTTTCAGGTCTTATTTAAATCTCTAATCCTTCTTGAGTTAATTTTTGTATATGTTGAGAAATCTGAGTTCAGTTTCTGCATATGGGTAGACAATTTTCCCAGCACCGTGTATTGAAAAACATGGGTGCATGTTTTTGTTGACTTTGTTGAAGACCAGCTGGTTCTAGGTATGCAGCTTTATTATGAGGTTCTCTATTCTATTCCATTGATCTGTGTGTTTGTCTTTGTACCAGTACCATGCTGTTTTAGTTACTATAGCCTTGTAGTATAATTTGAAGTTAGAGAATGTGATGCCTCCAGCTTCATTCTTTTTGCTTAGGATTGCTTTGGCTATTCAGGTTCTTTTTTTGGTTCCATATGAACTTTGGGATTGTTTTTCTAACTCTGTGAAGAATGACATTGGCAATTGGATAGGAATTATATTGAATCTGTAGATTTCTTTGTGCAGTATGATCATTTTAACAGTATTGATTCTTCCAATCCATGAGCATGGAATGTTTTTCCATTCGTTTGTGTCATCCATAATTTCCTTCATCAGTATTTTGTAGTTCTCCTTGGAGAGATCTTTTATCTCCTTAGTTAAATGCATTCCTGGGGTGTGTGTGTGTGTGTGTGTGTGTGTGTGTGTGTGTGTGTGTGTGTACTGTAAATGTGATTGAGGTTTTTGGTTTTGGGTTTTTTTTTTAAGCACAGTTTCACTCTATAACCCAGGCTAGAGTGCAGTGGTGCAATAATGGCTCACTGTAGCCTCAACCTCCAGGCACAAGTGATCTTCCTACCTCAGCCCCCTGAGTAGCTGGGCCTACAGGCACTCACCACCACACCAAACTAATTTTCTTCTTGTAGAGATGGAAGTCTCTACAAGAGACTTGCCCAGGCAAGTCTCAAACTCCTGGGTTCAAGCAATCCTCCACCTTAGCCTCCCAAAATGTTGAGATTACAGACAAGAGTCACCGTGCCCAGCAGAATTGAGTTTTTGATTTGGTTCTCAGCTTGAATGTTATTAGTATATAGAAATGCTACTGATTTTTATACATTGATTTCTTATCCTGAAACTTGACTGAGGTTGTCTATCAAGTCTAGGAGTCTTTTGAAAGAGTCTTTAGGGTTTTCTAGGTATTAAATTATATCATCAGTAAACAGAGATGATTTGACTTCTTCCTTTCCCATATGGAAGCCTTTTATTTCTTTCTCTTGCCTGATTGTTCTGGCTAGCACTTTCATTACCATATTGAATAGAAGTGGTGAGAGTGGACATCCTTGTATCATTCCAACTCATAGGAGAAATGCTTTCAAATTTTCCTCATTCAGTATGATGTTGGCTATAAGATTGTCATATATGGGTCTTATTATTTTGAGGTATGTTCCTTGAATGCCTAGTTTGGTGAGGGTTTTTATCATAAAAGGATGTTCGATTTTATAGAATGCTTTTTCTGCATGTATTGAGATGATCATATGGTTTTTGTCTTTATTCTGTTTATATGGTGAAACACATTTATTGATTTGCATATGTTGAACCATCCTTGCACCCTTAGAATTAACTGCAGTTTATTGTGATGTATTATCTTTTTGATGCACTGTTGGATTTGGTTTGCTAGCATTTTGATGTGAATTTTTGCATCTATGTTCATCAGGGTATTTGCTTGTATTTTTTTTTTTTTGGTCATGTCCTTTTTTTGCTTGTGTACTGGTTTATTGTCTAGTCTTCTGCCTTCTACTCTTGCCCCTCTACAATCAATTCTCCCCACAGCAGCAGGTGAACTTTTAAAGACTCGTGTCACTCTCTTGCTTATAAACCTAATGGCTTTTTGTAGTAGCCAGCCTTCAAGATGGCTCCAAGGAAGGCCTGTGTTTAGCCTCCTTATGGAAAAGAAATGGGCTGGGTGCAGTGGCTCACAAGTATAATCACAGCACTTTGCAAGGCTGAGACAGGAGTATGGCTTGAGCTCAGGAGTTCAAGACCAGCCTGGGCAAAAAAGTAAGACCCCTGTCTCTACCAAAAAAAAAAAAAAAAAAAGCCAGCCAGGCAAGAATTTTATGTTCTGCCAAAACAAGCTTTAGAAATGAAGGAGAAGTAAAGTCTTTGCAAGGCCAGAAAATATTAAGAGAATTCATCATCATGAGACCAGCCCTACTAGAAATGCTCAAAGTTATTCTAAACATGGAAACAAAAGGACAATACTCACCAACACAAAAGCACACATGAGTAGAAAGCTCACAGATCCTAAAAAACAATTACACAATTGAGACTCCAAGGCAACCAGCTAACAACACTATGACAGAAACAAAATCTCACATATTAATATTAACCTTGACTCTTACATTGATTTAGGTAATATTTTTATCTTAACAATATTTAGTGATCTAATCCATGAATATTAGATTAAGATGTTTTCTAATTACTCAGGTCTTCTTTAGTTGATTTCCACAATATTTTGTAGTTTTCATGTTAAAAGTCTCACATTTGTTTTATTAAGCTTATTTCTAATTATTTTTTAAATTTTTGACGGCATTATAAATGGAATTGTTTTCTTAATTTTATTTTTGGACTTTTCATTGTTAATGCATAGGAATAAAATTTATCTTTGTATGTCAGTCTTATATCCTGCAACCTTGCTGAGCTCATAAGTTCTTTTGTGGGTTTATTAGAATTTTCTACATATAAGATAATGATGTCTGAGAATAGCTAGCACTTTCAACATTATGTTGAATTAGTGGTGAGAGCAGACATCCTTGCCTTGTTCCTGATCTTAGCAGGACATCATTCTTTTTTTTACAATTGAGTATGATGTTAGCTGTCAATTTTTTGTAAATGCCTTATCAGTTTGAGGAAGTCCCCTTCTATTTCTAGTTCGATACATGTGTTTATTATGAAAGGGTGCTGGATTTCATCAGATACTTTTTCTTCATCTTTTGAGATGATCATGTAATTATTGTCCTTTATCCTATTAATATGGTATATTACATTAATTTATTTTTCTGATGTTAAAAAAACAAACTTGTGGGGTTTTTTTTTGTTTGTTAAATCCTACGTGGTCAAGTTGTGTAATCCTCGTTTAAATATGTTCTTGAATTCACTTGACTAGAGTTTTCTTGAGGATTGTTGCATGTATGTTTATAGGGAGATTGATCCATAGTTTTTTGTGATTTCTCTGTGTGGCTTTGGTCACAGGATAATATTGGCCTTATAGAATATGTTAGAGAGTATTTCCTTCTCTTCTACTCTTTGGAAGAACTTATGAAGTGTTGGAATTAATCTTTTTAAAATGGCTAGAATTTGATGGGACATCTCCTCTAGGCCTGAGGTTTCTTTTTATGTAAGTTTTCAAAATTACTAAGTCAATCTTTTTTTCTTGTTATAAGTCTGTGTATTAATACATGTTCTAATTGTTATTCAGTCAGTTTAGGTAGTTTGTATTTTGTAGAAATTTCTCCAGTTTGTATAGATAATCTATAGATAATCAGTTATTCACAATATTTCTTTGTAATCCTCTTTATTTCTGTAAGGTCACTATTAACGTTCTCTCTTTCATTCCTGACTTTAGTAATTTGAGTCTTCACCCTTTTGTTCTTGCCAATCTAGCTAAAGTTTTTCAATTTTGTAGACCTTTTCAAAAAGCTAACTTTTGTTTTGTTGGTTTTTTTCTATTGCTTTTGTGTTCTCATTGGGAGAAGCTCAGAGACTCCAAACTTTGCCCTTCAAGAGAGATCCAAATATACAACATCACAATGTATATAGCACTAGAGAATTAGCAATCAATCTATTATGGTTACTCCTCACAGCTTGTATATGAGGTGAAATCTAAAGAATTTGTTTTGATCTGCTCAGAGGTCAAAAAAGACTTTTTAGAAGTCAATGGGAGAAATGAATTTCCATTCCTAACTTCATTCCATGCATCCTGAATGCTCCCAGTTAGTAACAGTTAAATATTTCCAGTGGGAATTCTTGTTCACTTCAAAGTAATAATTTCTCCAGACAGTGGCTATAAAGCTCCTCCTAATAAAAATGTAGTCCCATCCACCACTTAAGATAAATTTAACATGAGACGAAGTTTTAATTTAAGATTACCAGGTGCATATTTTAACAGTAGGAGCCAATACACAAAATCTGTGGTGCTGAGAAAATAACTGAAACTGTGATTACCCTTGAAAAAATATTAGCATGGTCACACTTTTTTGCATAACAGGTGTTTTTAATTATCTTACCCATTCACAGACTATCTCTCTGCAGAGTTCATAAGAATTTTTATGACAAAATGCTACTTGCACCTACAGCTTTTGGCTTGCTCTCGTACTCTAATTCCTGAATTGTTAATTAAAACTCTGAAATTTTGTCAGGAGACTGGAACATTTATTCAGCATTTACTGTATGCATATGGGATATTGGATTAGGCACAATAAGAAAGAAACTTTAAATAAATCAAACACTTCAACAATAAATGTAGTGTTTTGGGGAGATGGTGTACTGGAGGATGGATTCAAGATGTGCTTCTCTCCAACTACAAAAAAGGAAAAAGTTTGTAATCCATGGAAGCATCCTAGAACTGTCAAAAGTATATTAAATCTATGAATGCTGTGATACATAAGAACTTGTTTTATTTGTTTCTTCAACAACACGAAAAATACAAATTGTTCTTGGAAATAGAATAAAAACGCAAGGAAACTAGTTGTACTTTGCTATGACAACTCACAATGAAACTTCCTTTGAAACACATTGTGAAAATAACTAGCATTACAACTTCTGACAAGGCTGTGTCCCCTAGTCCTTATTGGCTCCTTCCCTAATCTCCAAATATTTTCTTCTCCTGTGCCCAGGATTGACCCTAGTGTCAACACACATCCCTGGAAGAACTTATTTACAATGCACATTCTTGCTTCAATGCTGTTAATATGGTATAGATCCCAGATTCTGCATTTTAAGCAAGTATCCATATTTTTTCTTTATGCTGGTAGAACTAGGACCACACTTTCAGAAGCTTGGACACATTGTGTTTCTGTTCTGTGCAAGGCATAGTCTATCCTGGAGAAGCTTAAAATTTAGTCAGAGTCAAAACACAGTAACAAAACAAAACAACCTTTGAAGAAAGAGATAGCAATATTCATTCATTCAACACAATTTATCAAGTGCCTACTATGAATCTAGGAGTTTACCAGAAAAATAATAGGGTGTTTAAACTTTTCTTGTTTCCAGTTTGAGGTTTCAAGATATGGATACCACATTTTAAAGTGAGGCCTGAAACCATCAGGCAGGACTTGCAATAGAAGGTTGTGGGAAACTGGAATTTTCCCATAGCTGATTGCCAATCTTCAGCCTTTGAGGCTGAGGAAAGATTTGGAGGTGTGAGAAAGAGTGTCCAAGAGAATAGCTGGTGGGCTGTGTGTCCCACCCTCTTTTATGGGAATGGAAAGGGAATCTTCCTTTTTTACTGAAAATCAACACAGAGTTACTCTAAGGTAGGTTAATATTGGTCCCCTACAGTTGGGGGACAAGGTGGACTGGTTTCTGACTAATGACTGAGGAATCCGCAGGGTGGGAGGGGAATATCTGGTTTGCCAGAGGGCTTTTCCTATCATACTGCTCTGCCTTTTCTGCCAAGGGGGGTTCTTTGTCCTGACTGAGTTTCATGACATTTTTCAACTAAGGGCCACAAAGTGATTAATTGTTGAACTCCTCAACACCGTGGTGAGGCAGTTAGGTATCATTATCCCTAATGTCCAGCTAGACAAACACAGAAGGTTGGCTGCACTGACCTAAATCACACAGGGGGCACGTTTAGGAAGAGAAATGGGCTGTAGCCTCCTGAAGCCAGAGTGAGAACTTGGTCTGATCTCCCTAGGAAGATTCCCAGTTGGCCGAAATGTTCAGCATGGCTCCTTGAAGTGCAACAATTTGTGGGGCATTTTGCAATTGTCAGTGTCTATGAACTGAGAGCAGCTGTGTGATAAAATATGAGGGAGGGAAAATTTTTCTAAAATATCCAGTTTCCAATTTGTGCCTGACTGGCAGTCAGAGAAAATTGTGCTGATTTAATTGGCAAGGGAAATGTGCACCCAAGGCACTTGCTGGGGTTTCCTTGCAAAGAAGGAAACCCCAGAAAGATTATATATATACATATATAGATATATAATTATCATAGCATTAATATATTAACATAATATATTAAATAAATATTTATTTTTCAATTAAAAGATATATGTTTTGAATGAGTTCTACACACCTTAGCATGCAAGCCTTTGGCAGCAACAAACTGTTCTCAGAGCTCTCTAGAAACACTGCCCTATGCAACAGATGCTTAATAACTACAAAACCATTCAATTGAACAAACACTGAATTAGCCTGGGAGCAGATTTGGGAGGTAGGTGGACAAAGAGATATATATAATACAGTCCCCACCCTCTGGAAGATTACAACCTATCCTGAGAGGTGGATCTGGAAGGCAAAACACAACCAAATAAGCAAAATGCAAAAACAGAAGTTTACAACCTAAGCATTGATAAATATAACAGAGTACCGCTCTAATTGGGGTTAGGTTCTAAAATCGGAGAATAAATAGAAAATCTCATTTATTCAAAATTACCCTTGAAAGTTTCATTAACTTGTCCATAAAGTGTTACATATATGGGTCATAAATATAAGTCTGTGCAATAATTCTTGTGTCCTTTAAAATGTTAAGAACTACTGGAGTTAAAATGTAAGGAGCATAAACAAAGGGCATGTGCTTTGTGTGAACATTCAAACTTGCCTACCAATGAGATAATTATCGAAGACCTAGCTGGGAATGGAGGTTGGAGTGTAAAATCATACAGTGCATCTGCTTGGTTTTTCTGCATCAGAAACGATCCCAAAACTCAGTGGCTTAATATAAAAATCTTGCCTGAGCTTGGCTGGGCCAGTTCAGCTTTGCTCCACAGTTTCCCTATTCTCCCTGTAATACTGTTGAGCTATCCTGGGCATGTTTTTTTCCATGGCAATTACAGAAGCTCAAAATCCCAAGCCTGGCCGGGCACGGTGGCTCATTCCCATAATCCCAGCACTTTGAGAGGCTAGGGCGGGAGGATCACTTGAAGTCAGGAGTTCAAGACCAGCCTGGCTAACCCCATCTCTACTAAAGATGCAAAATTAGCTGGGCTTGGTGGCAGTTGCCTGAAATCAACTCAGGAGGCTGAGGCATGAGGATTGCTTGAACCCAGGAGGAGGAGGTCACAGTGAGCCGAGATCATGCCACTGCACTCCAGCTTGGGCAACAGAGTGAAACCCTGTCAAAAAATAAAAATAAAAAAAAGTCAACAAAACCCCAAGACCTTTCACTCAAGCACTTTTTAAGACTTTGCTTGGTTGGGTGCAGTGGCTCAGGCCTGTAATCCCAGCACTTTGGGAGGCCGAGGCAGGCGGATCATGAGGTCAGGAGTTTGAGACCAGCCTGGTGAAACCCTCTCTCTACCAAAAACACAAAAATTAGCCAGGTGTGACGGTGGGCACCTGTAATCCCAGCTACTCAGGAGGCTGAGGCAGGAGAATCGCTTGGACCCGGAAGGCAGAGGTTGCAGTGAGCCAGAATCCTGCCACTGCACTCCAGCCTGGGCAACAGAGCAAGATTCCGTCTCAAAAAAAAAAAAAAAAAAAAAAAGAGACTTCGCTTACCTCACACTGGCTATGACTAAAGGAAGTCACCTGACAAAGACCAAAATCAAGTGATGGGGAGATAAGTTCTACATCTTTAGTGATTGGAACTGTAAAATCACATGGGAAGCTGTATAGACACAAAGGAGGGTGGATTCAGTCCATCACTGGAATTTATTTCATTTCACATTTCAGAGTTTGGTCTCTAGCCTTCTTATTCATAAAATGAGCTACTTTCCCATAAGTTCTTTTTCTGCTTGAGTTGTAAACAGTGTTAGTTTCTCTTTGCAACCATATATCCCACAAATAAAAATTAAATGTGCATAGCAAGCATAGGGGCAAAGGGGATTTCCCTTCACCCCTAGCAGACCTGAGTCTTTAAGTCTGCTGAAAAAGCAGGAGGAAAAGCATACAAATTTATTACCAAGCATGAGGACATCACAAGGAGGTGAGCACCCAGTAACCCAATGAAGTTCAGAAGCTTAGAGACCCTTCTTCATAGGAGAGAGGGAAGTGGGAGATGTAGGCAATAATCAATTTTAGAGGTGTAATAAATGATTTTTAGGGTAGATAATGGGCCCACAAAACAGACAGTGGCCTCAGACAAAGTTTATCTGGGCTCTGGGTATAGTGTTTGGTTTTTAGTCTCTTCTTCCACGATTTGTATTTAATCTTCCCTGGCTAATGAAATTGCAGTTAGAAGGTTGAAGGTAATTCTGTTCCTTTTTAGCAGATTTGCTCTTTAGGTTGATAAGAGAACTCCAGAGAACAGCCTCATGCAGCATCTACTGATCCCCATGTGCCTTTAATTTTAAATTGTCAGCATACCTGGTTGCTATATTTTGGGGTGACTTTCTTAGGACTTCTTCAGAAGCAGCTCCTCTGCCAGGCAGACTGTGAGATACACATAAAGTGAAATGGAGAGACATTAATTTTAGCAGGGAGAGGACACCCAAGAAGACTTTTAGGAAAAGTTGGGATTTGTCTTGAATTGTGGGGAATGGGTAGGATTTGGGTATTCCAGGCTGAAGGGAGGTTTCAGAGAGAAGGTGAAAATCTCACTCTTCTGTTTGGAAAGCAGGTCCTTTTTTGTTGTTGTTGTTATCTATAAAATCACCTGTAGCTCTGGTCTCAAATTATTTCTATAGATAAAAAATAAGAACTTTAGAAATCACCAGTGTGTGCATATAAAGTATCACGTCTCCTACAAACATGCCAGAGCTCAGTTCAATCAAGCTTTCCTCTCAAAGCACAGTCAAAGCAGACATCGGGAAGGATCCAATGTGGGACTGAAGGAAAGTAAAGATGGCTTCATTGTACTTAGCTTATGCTGCCCTGAAACACAGTTCAGCTTTCACAGAGCCTCAGTTTCCATGTCTATGTGCTTGACAGTGTTGACTAAGCTTGGTTCATGGGGAGACTGGTTCCCAGAGAGAAACTTCACATCCACCTTCACATCAGAATGGGACCATCTCCAGTTCACAATACTAAGAGTGGAACTAAACTTTGATGACTACAGAATTTAGCTAGACTTTAAACAAGAAGTGGAAAGGGTTGATGGCTTTTGGAGATGGGGGGAGTTAGAATAAAAGGATTCTTTTTCACTCAAACGGTGAAAAAGAGTAGATAAGGGAGGAAAATTCTAAAGAATGAATACTTAGAAAGTCAGTAGTGGGAATTCATCAAGTTTTGGAGAAGGGGAGACTAAGTTTTACGAAGACCCAAGTTATCTGTTTTGTTCATTGTTATTTTCCTAGTGTCTGGTATATGATACAATTATACAATGCAATAATGCAATACATGAATGAAAACAATTATATAGACACATACATACACATACATATACATATGTTCACATATGTATATAAACATAGTTCAAAATTTTTACTTATGTCAATGGTGTACAAATTGATTCTTCTGTAAAAGTCAAACAATTAAAAAGTATGTAAAGCAACAGTGAAAGCTGTTTTTCACTAATCCTGCAATTTCACTCTCTTCCCCAGAAGTAATTGCAGCTATGAATTTGATATGTGACCTTTCAGATAGTTTTCTCTGACTAGATGGCCTAGAATGTGAAATGTAACTCACCCTCTACTGGATTGATCTAAATTACTGCTTAAATAATGTTAAAAGCAGTACATTTACTTGTAATCTACGTTCATTCTTTCTTCACTCATTACATGAAACTTTCTCATTCTAAGTGGAGTGCTATGCCAAATTCTAAGAAAGTTGTCTAACTTAAGGTGTTCAACCCCCATTTAAAAGACCATACCAGAACCATTTAGGCTTTTAGCCAACCATAAACATCGTGTGTGTGTGTGTGTGTGTGTGTGTGTGTGTGTGTGTGTACTCCACAATTCTTCCTCTTCAATTCAGAAAGAGTTGCTCCCAAGGCAGCTCCTAAATGCTGGAAGTATTCATTTGCTAGGGCTGCTATAAGAAAGTACCACAACTGGGTGGCTTAAACCACAGAAATGTATTGCCTCATAGTTATGGAGGCTAGAAGTCTGAGACCAAGATGTTGGTAGGGTTGTTTCCTTCTGAGGGCTAAGAGGGAGTGATCTGTTGCTTACCTCTCTTCTTGGATTATAGATGGTCATCTTCTCCTGGTGTCTTCACGTTGTCTTCCCTTTGAACACGTCTGTGAAAGTGTCCACATTTTTCCCTTTTATAGGCATATGAGTCATATTGAGTTAGAGCTCACCTTAATGACTTCATTTTAACATGATTACCTTTGGAAAGATTCTAGCTCTAAATAAGGTCACATTCTGACATGCTGGATGTTAGGATTCCAACATATATTTTTTGTGAGGATACAATTCGACCCATAACACTCAGTTACTAGGGATTATATTCATAAAACATTGTCTCAGAAATCATTCTTTTAGTTGCTTTGAATTATTTTATTTGGAGGAAGCCAGAGCATTAAAGATCCTGGACCATATTATTGTGGCCACTTTTACATTTGTTGTTGGTGAGGCAGTTCAGGTTCTTGAGTTTGTTGCGCAAAATAATTTGAGAGTGAGTCCAAAGTAGGAGTAGGACAAGAAGTTTATTGCAAAGCAAAAGCACACCTGGAAAGGCAGAGCAGGCTGCTCAAAGGGTGAAACATCCCCTAGTGCCTTAAGGGAAATTCCCTTTATGTGAACTGTACATACATATTCATAAAATACTGGTGAGGTCAAGCATGCAAAGGTGGACCTGAAGCTGATGCATGCACTCAGAATCTACAAGCTCTAACATGCATCACATGCATCATTAGCATCTAAAATCTCTACCTAGGGGTGTGTTTTTTCTATTAAAATGAAGAAAAGGTCACTATAAGCTAAATCTTGAGCCTAGCTGCACAGATGAGACCCAGAAAAGTCCCTAGCCTCCCCAAGGCAGGAATTTGTAGCTAATAGCTTCTTGGGATTTTGGTGCTGATTGGCTGGAAATTAGGGGAGCCACATCATGAATAAGGGGCTTTTGTTTTCTTTCCCAGGCCATTTTGGGTGTCAGGAGCTTGAAACTATCTGGCAGTCAGTCAGTTGACGTCCTGTAGGATTGCTTATCTTGCAAAAGAGTTAGGTGTTGAGGCAGAAGGGTGTGAGGATGGGAGAGGAGACTGCAAGGCTTCACACAAAGGGACAAGTCAGTGTAGCCTCCTAACCTTGCTTGTCCTACCTCAAGTTGGCTTTTATTGACATCTGTCACACACTACCAACATTTTACTTACCAGACCTTTTCATGAAAAATGCGAATGCAGCTTAGCTGATGAATAAACTTAGCAAATAAGATGGGTAGAAAAGCTCAACCGCCCCCCGCCCCCACTCCCCTACTTTAAGATAGAGAACACAACAATTCTTTGGAAAATAGGGACTACTTCATAGATTCCAGGTGGGCATATTTTTTGGGGTGCCACAACTTAACATATTACACTAGCATATGAGAAAGAGGCAAGAGGTGGGTGTGGGATTCAGAAAGGATCAGGAGACAGTGCCAAAGATCAAATTTGCTGTCTTTGTAATCCTGCCTTGGAATTGGAAGCAGCTGATGCACCCTAGAAAACTGCTGCCAAAAGCTGTTGATGCACCCATTAAGCTACTAGAACTGGCTCAGATGGTTGAAATTAAGTATTCTCTAATTTTACCTAATTTTTTGCATTCTTTTTGTGGCTGAGATGAGTAATTAGCCCTCAGTATCTATTCTTTCCTTCTTTCTTTTAGTAATAGAATCTTCAACTCAAGTGTTTTTCATATTTTTATTGTTTTATTTTGTTTTAAATTGCCAAATAATAAATGTACATTTTTATGGGGTAAAGTGTGATGTTTCAATACATGAATACATTGTGTAATGATCAAAGCAGAGTAATTAGAATATTCATCACCTCAAACATTTATCATTTATTTGTGGTGAGAGCATTCAAAATCCTCTTCACTATGTTGAAAAATACATTATTGTTAACTATAGACATCCCACTATGCAGTAGAACACCAGAACTCATTCCTCCAAGCTGTAATTTTGTACTTATTGACCAGCTCTTCCTATCCCTACTCCTTCCTCCCCTCTCCAGTCTGTGGTAACCACTATTCTACTCTCTACTTCTATGAGATCAATTTTTCCAGATTCCACTTATAAGTGAAATCATGTGATATTTGTCATTCTGTGCTTGGCTAATTTCACTTAACATAATGTCCTCTAGGTTCATCCATGTTTTTGCAAATGGCTGGATTTTGTTCTTTTTTATGGCTGAATAGTATTTCATTGTGTATATATACCACATTTTCTTTTTTTCTTTTTTTTTAATTTATTATTATTATACTTTAAGTTTTAGGGTACATGTGCACAATGTGCAGGTTAGTTACATATGTATACATGTGCCATGCTGGTGCGCTGCACCCACTAACTCATCATCTAGCATTAGGTATATCTCCTAATGCTATCCCTCCCCCCTCACCCCACCCCACAACAGTCCCCAGAGTGTGATGTTCCCCTTCCTGTGTCCATGTGTTCTCATTCAATTCCCACCTATGAGTAAGAATATGCGGTGTTTGGTTTTTTTGTCTTGCAATAGTTTACTGAGAATGATGATTTCCAATTTCATCCATGTCCCTGCAAAGGACGTGAACTCATCATTTTTTATGGCTGCATAGTATTCCATGGTGTATATGTGCCACATTTTCTTAATCCAGTCTATCATTGTGGGACATTTGGGTTGGTTCCAAGTCTTTGCTATTGTGAATAGTGCCTCAATGAACATACGTGTGCATGTGTCTTTATAGCAGCATGATTTATAATCCTTTGGGTATATACCCAGTAATGGGATGGCTGGGTCAAATGATTTTTCTAGTTCTAGATCCCTGAGGAATCGCCACACTGACTTCCACAATGGTTGAACTAGTTTACAGTCCCACCAACAGTGTAAAAGTGTTCCTATTTGTCCACATCCTCTCCAGCACCTGTTGTTTCCTGACTTTTTAATGATTGCCATTCTAACTGGTGTGAGATGGTATCTCATTGTGGTTTTGATTTGCATTTCTCTGATGGCCAGTGATGGTGAGCATTTTTTCATGTGTTTTTTGGCTGCATAAATGTCTTCTTTTGAGAAGTGTCTGTTCATGTCCTTCGCCCACTTTTTGATGGGGTTGTTTGTTTTTTTCTTGTAAATTTGTTTGAGTTCATTGTAGATTCTGGATATTAGCCCTTTGTCAGATGAGTAGGTTGTGAAAATTTTCTCCCATTTTGTAGGTTGCCTGTTCACTCTGATGATAGTTTCTTTTGCTGTGCAGAAGCTCTTTAGTTTAATTAGATCCCATTTGTCAATTTTGGCTTTGGTTGCCATTGCTTTTGGTGTTTTAGACATGAAGTCCTTGTCCATGCCTATGTCCTGAATGGTAATGCCTAGGTTTTCTTCTAGGGTTTTTACGGTTTTAGGTCCAACGTTTAAGTCTTTAATCCATCTTGAGTTGATTTTTGTATAAGGTGTAAGGAAGGGATCCAGTTTCAGCTTTCTACATATGGCTAGCCAGTTTTCCCAGCACCATTTATTAAATAGGGAATCCTTTCCCCATTGCTTGTTTTTCTCAGGTTTGTCAAAGATCAGATAGTGGTAGATATGCAGTGTTATTTCTGAGGGCTCTGTTCTATTCCATTGATCTATATCTCTGTTTTGGTACCAGTACCATGCTGTTTTGCTTACTATAGCCTTGTAGTATAGTTTGAAGTCAGGTAGTGTGATGCCTCCAGCTTTTTTCTTTTGGCTTAGGATTGACTTGGCAATGCGGGCTCTTTTTTGGTTCCATGTGAACTTTAAAGTAGTTTTTTCCAATTCTGTGAAGAAAGTCATTGGTAGCTTGATGGGGATGGCATTGAATCTGTAAATTACCTTGGGCAGTATGGCCATTTTCACCATATTGATTCTTCCTACCCATGAGCATGGAGTGTTCTTCCATTTGTTTGTATCCTCTTTTATTTCCCTGAGCAGTCGTTTGTAGTTCTCCTTGAAGAGGTCCTTCACATCCCTTGTAAGTTGGATTCCTAGGTACTTTATTCTCTTTGAAGCAATTGTGAATGGGAGTTCACTCATGATTTGGCTCTCTGTTTGTCTGTTGTTGGTGTATAAGAATGCCTGTGATTTTTGTACATTGATTTTGTATCCTGAGACTTTGCTGAAGTTGCTTACCAGCTTAAGGAGATTTTGGGCTGAGACAATGGGGTTTTCTAGATATACAATCATGTCGTGTGCAAACAGGGACAATTTGACTTCCTCTTTTCCTGACTGAATACCCTTTATTTCCTTCTCCTGCCTAATTGCCCTGGCCAGAACTTCCAACACTATGTTGAATAGGAGTGGTGAGAGAGGGCATCCCTGTCTTGTGCCCCTTTTCAAAGGGAATGCTTCTAGTTTTTGCCCATTCAGTATGATATTGGCTGCGGGTTTGTCATAGATACCTCTTATTATTTTGAGATATGTCCCATCAATACCTAATTTATTGAGCTTTTAGCATGAAGGGTTGTTGAATTTTGTCAAAGGCCTTCTCTGCATCTATTGAGATAATCATGTGGTTTTTGTCCTTGGTTCTGTTTATATGCTGGATTACATTTATTGATTTCTGTATATTGAACTAGCCTTGCATCCCAGGGATGAAGCCCACTTGATCATGGTGGATAAGCTTTTTGATGTGCTGCTGGATTCGGTTTGCCAGTATTTTATTGAGGATTTTTGCATCAATGTTCATCAAGGATATTGGTCTAAAATTCTCTTTTTTGGTTGTGTCTCTGCCCGGCTTTGGTATCAGGATGATGCTGGCCTCATAAAATGAGTTAGGGAGGATTCCCTCTTTTTCTATTGATTGGAATAGTTTCAGAAGGAATGGTACCAGTTCCTCCTTGTACCTCTGGTAGAATTCGGCTGTGAATCCATCTGGTCCTGGACTCTTTTTGGTTGGTAAGCTATTGATTATTGCCACAATTTCAGATCCTGTTATTGGTCTATTCAGAGATTCAACTTCTTCCTGGTTTAGTCTTGGGAGAGTGTATGTGTCAAGGAATTTATCCATTTCTTCTAGATTTTCTAGTTTATTTGCATAGAGGTGTTTGTAGTATTCTCTGATGGTAGTTTGTATTTCTGTGGGATCAGTGGTGATATCCCGTTTATCATTTTTTATTGCATCTATTTGATCTTCTCTCTTTTTTTCTTTATTAGTCTTGCTAGTGGTCTACCAATTTTGTTGATCCTTTCAAAAAACCAGCTCCTGGATTCATTAATTTTTTGAAGGGTTTTTTGTGTCTCTATTTCCTTCAGTTCTGCTCTGATTTTAGTTATTTCTTGCCTTCTGCTAGCTTTTGAATGTGTTTGCTCTTGCTTTTCTAGTTCTTTTAATTGTGATGTTAAGGTGTCAGTTTTGGATCTTTCCTGCTTTCTCTTGTGGGCATTTAGTGCTATAAATTTCCCTCTACACACTGCTTTGAATGTGTCCCAGAGATTCTGGTATGTTGTGTCTTTGTTCTCGTTGGTTTCAAAGAACATCTTTATTTCTGCCTTCATTTCGTTATGTACCCAGTAGTCACTCAGGAGCAGGTTGTTCAGTTTCCATGTAGTTGAGCGGTTTTGAGTGAGATTCTTAATCCTGAATTCTAGTTTGATTGCACTGTGGTCTGAGAGACAGTTTGTTATAATTTCTGTTCTTTTACATTTGCTGAGGAGAGCTTTACTTCCAAGTATGTGGTCAGTTTTGGAATAGGTGTGGTGTGATACTGAAGAAAATGTATATTTTGTTGATTTGGGGTGGAAAGTTCTGTAGATGTCTATTAGGTCCGCTTGGTGCAGAGCTGAGTTCAATTCCTGGTATCCTTGTTGACTTTCTGTCTCATTGATCTGTCTCATGTTGACAATGGGGTGTTAAAATCTCCCATTATTAATGTGTGGGAGTCTAAGTCTCTTTGTAGGTCTCTAAGGACTTGCTTTATGAATCTGGGTGCTCCTGCATTGGGTGCATATATATTTAGGATAGTTATCTCTTCTTGTTGAATTGATCCCTTTACCATTATGTAATGGCCTTCTTTGTCTCTTTTGATCTTTGTTGGTTGAAAGTCTGTTTTATCAGAGACTAGGATTGCAACCCCTGCCTTTTTTGTTTTCCATTTGCTTGGTAGCTCTTCCTCCATCCTTTTATTTTGAGCCTATGTGTGTCTCTGCACGTGAGATGGGTTTCCTGAATACAGCACACTGATGGGTCTTGACTCTTTATCCAATTTGCCAGCCTGTGTCTTTTAATTGGAGCATTTAGTCCATTTACATTTAAAGTTAATATTGTTATGTGTGAATTTGATCCTGTCATTTTGATGTTAGCTGGTTATTTTGCTCGTTAGTTGATGCAGTTTCTTCCTAGTCTCGATGGTCTTTACATTTTGGCATGATTTTGTGGCGGCTGGTATCGGTTGTTCCTTTCCATGTTTAGTGCTTCCTTCAGGAGCTCTTTTAGGGCAGGCCTGGTGGTGACAAAATCTCTCAGCATTTGCTTGTCTGTAAAGGATTTTATTTCTCCTTCACTTATGAAGCTTAGTTTGGCTGGATATGAAATTCTGGGTTGAAAATTCTTTTCTTTAAGAATGTTGAATATTGGCCCCCACTCTCTTCTGGCTTGTAGAGTTTCTGCCAAGAGATCCGCTGTTATTCTGATGGGCTTCCCTTTGTGGGTAACCCGACCTTTCTCTCTGGCTGCCCTTAACATTTTTTCCTTCTTTTCATCTTTGGTGAATCTGACAATTATGTGTCTTGGAGTTGCTCTTCTCGAGGAGTATCTTTGTGGCATTCTCTGTACTTCCTGAATCTGAATGTTGGCCTGCCTTGCTAGATTGGGGAAGTTCTCCTGGATGATATCCTGCAGAGTGTTTTCCAACTTGGTTCCATTCTCCCCGTCACTTTCAGGTACACCAATCAGATGTAGATTTGGTCTTTTCACATAGTCCCATATTTCTTGGAGGCTTTGCTCATTTCTTTTTATTCTTTTTCCTCTAAACTTCGCTTCTCGCTTCATTTCATTCACTTCATCTTCCATCACTGCTACCCTTTCTTCCAGTTGATCACATTGGCTCCTGAGGCTTCTGCATTCTTCACTTTGTTCTTGAGCCTGGGTTTTCAGCTCCATCAGCTCCTTTAAGCACTTCTCTGTATTGGTTATTCTAGTTATACATTCTTCTAAACTTTTTTCAAAGTTTTCAACTTCTTTCCCTTTGGTTTGAATTTCCTCCTGTAGCTCAGAGTAATTTGATCGTCTGAAGCCTTCTTCTCTCAGCTCGTCAAAGTCATTCTCCGTCCAGCTTTGTTCCGTTGTTGGTGAGGAACTGCGTTCCTTTGGAGGAGGAAAGGCGCTCTGCTTTTTAGAGTTTCCAGTTTTTCTGCTCTGTTTTTTCCCCATCTTTGTGGTTTTATCTACTTTTGGTCTTCGATGATGGTGATGTACAGATGGGTTTTTGGTGTCGATGTCCTTTCTGTTTGTTAGTTTTCCTTCTATCAGACAGGACCCTCAGCTGCAGGTCTGTTGGAGTACCGGGCCCTATGAGGTGTCAGTCTGCCCCTGCTAAGGGGTGCCTCCCAGTTAGGCTGCTCAGGGGTCAGGGGTCAGGGACCCACTTGCGGAGGCAGTCTGCCCATTCTCAGATCTCCAGCTGCGTGCTGGGAAAACCACTGCTCTCTTCAAAGCTGTCAGACAGGGACATTTAAGTCTGCAGAGGTTACTGCTGTCTTTTTGTTTGTCTGTGCCCTGCCCCCAGAGGTGGAGCCTACAAAGGCAGGCAGGCCTCCTTGAGTTGCGGTGGGCTCCACCCAGTTCGAGCTTCCGGGCTGCTTTGTTTACCTAAGCAAGCCTGGGCAATGGCGGGCGCCCCTCCCCCAGCCTCGATGCCACCTTGCAGTTTGATCTCAGACTGCTGTGCTAGCAATCAGTGACACTCCGTGGGCGTAGGACCCTCCAAGCCAGGTGTGGGATATAATTTCCTGGTGTAGCTTTTTTTAAGCCCGTCATAAAAGCACAGTATTAGGGTGGGAGTGACCCGATTTTCCAGGTGCCATCTGTCACCCCTTTCTTTAACTAGGAAAAGGAACTCCCTGACCCCTTGCACTTCCCGAGCGAGGCAATGCCTTGCCCTGCTTCTGCTCACACATGGTGCGTGCACCCATTGACCTGCACCCACTGTCTGGCAGCCCCTAGTGAGATGAACCCGGTATCTCAGATGGAAATGCAGAAATCACCCATCTTCTGCGTTGCTCACTCTGGGAGCTGTAGACCGGAGCTGTTCCTATTCGGCCATCTTGGCTCCTCCCATTTTGTTTATCTATTTATCCATCAATGGGCACTTAGGTTGATTCCATATCTTGGCTATTGTGAATAGTGCTGCAATAAACATGGGAGGCCAGATATCTCTTCAACATATTGATTTCCTTTCCCTTGGATATACACTCAGTAATGGAATTGTTGTGTCATATGGTAGTTCTATTTTTAATTTTTTGAGGAACGTGCATACTGTTGTCATAATGGCTGTACTAATTTACATTCCTACTGATGGCGTATAAGAGTTCCCCTTTCTCTACATCCTTCCCAGCATTTTTAATGTTTTTGCCTTTCTGATAATACCCATTCTAACTGGGGTGAGGTGATATCTCATTTTGGTTTTGGTTTGCAATTCCCTGATGATTAGTGATGTTCAGCATTTTTCCATTATATCTGTTGGCCATTTGTATGTCCTCTTTTGAGAGCTGTCTATTTAGGTTTTCTGCCTGTTTTTTAAACTGGATTATTTCTTTGTTGCTATTGATTTGAGTTTCTTATACATTCTGGACATTAACATCTCATCAGATGCACAGTTTGCAAATACTTTCTCCTGTTCTACAGGTTGTCTATATTCCATTGACTGTTTCCTTTGCTGTGCAGAAGATTTTTCATATGATGTAATCCCATTTGTCAATATTTCCTTTTCTTGCCTGTGCTTTTGAGGTGCTATCCAAAAATTCCTCACTCAGACCAGTGTCATAAAGTGATGTTTCCTCTGGTTTTTTTTTTTTTTTTTCAGTAGTTTCATAGTTTGGGGGTTTTAAATTTGTCTTTAATCTATTTTGAGTTGATTTTGTATATGGTGAGAAACAGGGGTCTAGTCTTATTCTTCTGCATGTTGATACCCAGTTTTTCTAGCACCCTTTATTGAAGAGACTGTCCTTTCCCCAGTGTTTTGCTGCCTTTCTCAAAAATAAGTTGGCTGTAAATACCTGGATTTATTTCTGGGTTCTCTATCTCTTCCATTCATCTGTGTGTCTGTTTTTGTGCCAGGACCATCTCTTTTGGTTACTATAGCTTTGCAGTATATTTTGAAGTCAGCTAGTGTGATACCTATAGCTTTGTCATTTTTGCTCAAGATTGTTTTGGCTATTTGGGTAATTTCATTGTTTCATACAAATTTCAGAATACCTTTATCTATTTCTGTGAAGAATGCCATTGGTATTTTGATAGGGATTGCACTGATTTGGTAGATCACTTTGAATAGTATTAATATATACGTTTTAGCAATATTCTTCCAATTCATGAACATAAAATACCTTTCCATTTGTGTCCTTGTCAATTTCTTTCATCAATATTTTATAGTTTTCATTGTAGAAATTTTTCACCTTCTTAATTAAATTTATTCCTACTTGTTTTGGTAGCTATTGTGAATGGGTTTATTTTCTTGATTGCCTTTTTAGATAGTTCACTGTTAGCATACAGAAATGCTACTGATTTTTGCATGTAGATTTTGTATCCTGCAAGTTTACTGAATTTATTAGTTCCATTAGTTTTTTTTGGTAAAGTCTCTAGGGTTTTTTATATATAAGATCATGTTGTCCAAAAACAGGGCTAATTTGACTTCCTGCTTTCCAATTTGGTTGTTCCTTATTGTTTTTTTCTTGCCTAATGGCTCTGGCTAAGAGTGTCAGTACAATGTTGACTAGGTAGTAAAAGTTGGCATCCTTTTCTAGATTTATATCTTACAGAAACCTTTCAGCTTTTATCTATTCAGTATGATGTTAGCTGTGGGTTTGTCATATATAGACTTTATTGTTAAGAAGTACATTTCTTCTATACCTAGTTTATTGAGGGTTTTTTAATTATTAAAGGGTGTTGAATTATCAAATGCCTTTTCTGCCTCTAATAAAATGATCTTATGGTGTTTTCCTTCATTCTGTTATTGTAATGTATCATGTTTATTGATGCATGCATGTTGAGCTATCCTTGCCTCCCTGGGATGAATCCCATTTGGATGTGGTGAATGCTCTTTTTAATGTGCTGTTGAATTTGGTTTGCTAGTATTTTATTGAAGATTTTTGCATTTATAGTCATCAAAGGTATTGGCTTCTGGTTTACTTTTTTTGTTGTGTCTTTATCTGGTTTTGTCATCAGGGTAATGCTGGCCTCAAACAATGAGTTTGGAAGAATTTTTTCCCCTTCAATTTTGTTGAATAGTTTGAGACGAATTTGTGTTAGTTCTTCTTTAAATGTTAGGTAGAATTCAGCAGTAAAGCTGTCAGGTCCTGGACTCTTCTTTGATGGGAGACTTTTTATTACTGATTCAATCTTGTTACACATTATTGATCTATTCAGATTTTCTATTTCTTCATACTTCAATCTTGGTAGGTTGTATGTGTCCAGAAATTTATTATCCATTTCCTCTAGATTTTCTAATTTGGCAGTATATAGTTTTTCATAATAGTCTTTTATGATCTTTTGTATTTCTGTGGTATCCATTGTAATGTCTCCTTTTCTATCTCTTATTTTAATTATCTCTCTTTAGTCTAGCTAAAGATTTGTTAATTTTGTTTATCTTTTCAAAAATCCAACGTTTTATGTTTATTTTTTGTATTTTTTTAGTCTCTATATTGTTTATGTCTGCTCTGATCTTTAGCATTTCTTTCTGACTACTAATTTTTGACTATTTTTCCTTGTTTTTCTAGCTCTTTGAGGTAATACTTTAGGTTATTTAGTTGAGCTCTTTCTACTCTTTTGATGTTGGCATTTACTGCTTTAAACTTCCCTCTTACAACTGCTTTTGCTGTATTCTCTAGGTTTGTCATGTTTCCATTTTCAATTGTTTCAAGAATTTTAAAAATTTCCTTCTTAATTTCTTTATTGACCCATTTGTTATTCAGGAGAATATTGTTTCATTTCATTTATTTGTACAGTTTTGAAAGTTTCTCCTGTTATTGACTTCTAGGTTTATTGTACTGTGGTCATGAAAGACATTTGATATTATTTTGATTAAAAAAATTGTTGAGTATTGTTTTGTCACCTAACATGTGCTCTATCCTGGAGAATATCTCATGTGCTGTTGAGAAGAACGTGTATTCTATGCTGTTGGATGGAATGTTCTGTAAATGTCTTTGGTCCGTTTGGTCTAGAGTCTGGTTTATTTCTGATGTTTCTTTGTTAATTTTCTGTCTGGATAACCTGTTCATTGCTGAAAGTGGGATGGTGAAGTCCCCTACTATAATTGTATTGCAGTATCTCTCTCCCTTTAGGTCTACTAAAATTTGCTTTTACATTTAGGTGCTCCAATGTTGGGTGCATATATATTTATAATTGTTGAATGCTCTTGCTGTATTCACCCCTGTATCATTATATGGCATTCTTCTTTGACTCTTTTTACAGTTTTGGCTTAAAGTATATTTTATCTTATGTAAATACAGTGGCATATGTAAATACAGTGGCACCTGCTCTTTTTTTGGTTTCCATTTGTAAGGAATATCTTTTTCCATCCCTTCACTTTCAGTCTGTGAGTATCCTTACAGATGAAGTGAGTCTCTTATAGGCAGCATATAATTGGGGCCTTTGGAAAAAAATCCATTTAGCCACCTATGTCTTTTAATTGGAGAATTTAATCCATTTACATTGAAGGTAAGTATTGTTAGGCAAGGGCTTCCTACTGCCATTTTGTTACTTGTTTTCCAGTTGTTTTATAGATTCTTTCTTCCTTTCTTCTTTTCTAACTCTTTTTCTTTGTAGTTAAGTGATTTTCTCTAATAGTGTGTTTTGATTCCTTTCTTTTTATTTTTAATTAAATTATTTTATATATAATTATTTATGATTATTTTAATTATAGATTTTTGTTTTGTGGTTACCACCGGCTTACTAAGAACATCTTATAGTTATAACAAGTTATTTTAAACTGACTAGAACTTAACTTTGGTAACAGAAAAAAGAAACATAAAACCCTGTACAGTTTGCCTTCATTCTCCTTCCACATTTTGAGTGTTTGGCATCACAGCTTGCATCTTTTAGTACTGCCTATCTCTTAACAAATTGTCTTAGCTATTATTATTTTTAACAATTTTGTATTTTAATCTTCATACTAAAGATATAAGTGATTTACACACCAAAAATTATGGTGTTAGAGTATTCTGAATTTTTCTGTATATACACTTTTACCAATGAGTTTTATACTTTCAAATGTTTTCTTGTTACACATCAGTATCTTTTTCATTCAGTATGAAGAACTAGCTTCAGCATATCTTATAAGACAGGTCTGGTCATGACAAATTCTCTTAGCTTTTGTTTGGGAAAGTCTTTGCCTCACCTTCATTTCTGAATGACAGCTTTGCTGAGTACAGTATTCTTGGTTGCCAGTTTGTGTTTTTTTTAGTACTCTAATTATATTATTCCAATTTCCTCCTGGCCTGCAAGGTTTCTGCTGGGAAGTCTGTTGCCAGACACATTGGAATTTCCTTATATGTTATTTGCTTCTTTTCTTTCACTGATTTGAGCGTCCTTTGTTGGTCTTTGACCTTTACAATTTTGATTATAACATGTATTGGGGTAGTTTTATTTGGAATGACACTGATTAGTGAACTTTAACCTTCTCTACCTGGATATTTATACATTTTTTTAGGTTTGTAAAGTTTTCTGTTATTTCTTTGAGTAAGACTTCTACCCTTTTGTCTTTTCCTGCTCCCACTTGAATTCCAGTGACCCAAATATTTGCTCTGTTAATGCAATACCATAGATCCTGTAAGCTTTCTTTGTTCCTTTTCATTATTTTTTCTTTTTTTAATCTCACTGTATATTTTCAAATAGTCTGTCTTCAAGTTCACTGATTCTTCTGCTTGATTAAGTCTGCTTTTGATGCTCTCTATTGCATTTTTGAATTTCATTCATTGTATTTTTCAGCTCCCAAATTTTTGTTTCAGTTTTTAACATTTTAATCTCTCTGTTAAATTTTTAAAATAAAGTTCTGAATCTTTTCTCTGTTTTCTTGAGGTTCACTGAATTTTCTTAATGTAGCTATTTTGAATTTTTTGTCTCCATCTCTTTAGGGTCTGTCGCTGGCACCTTGTTTTGTTCATTTAGTGAAATCCTAATTCCCTGATTGTTCTCATTTTTGTGGACATATGTTCTTATTTTTGTGGGCTTATTTTGTGTGACATATGTCAATGTCTTTGCACTGAAGAGTTGGGTATTTATTCCAGTTTTGAAGTTTGCCTTTGTGTTGCTCTTTCTTCAGTGGGCCTGTCCAGAAATCTAAGCAGACTGACTGTTATCAGAGCCCATAATCGCTGAAGCCATTTCAGCACTAGTGGGTATCCTGAACCCATGTTTGCTGTGAGTCTTGCAAGGGCTCTAAGATTGATGCAGCACCTTGGCCTAGATGGACCTGGGGAAGACCCAAAGGGTGTACCCAGGCTGTGTAGGAAAACGCCCAGGGGTCCAAGTGTGAAAGCCTGTACTATTGACCCAGACAGGCATGCATTTCATGGCAGGTCTCTGAACAGGTGGGACAGTTCTTTGACTGTACCCTTGTGATAAACTGTGGGATGGGAATCAGTGGGCTTAGCCTAGTGGCTCTGACGTGTATGCTTGTGAGCATTCTTCTGCTCAGGCAAGGTCTCCTTGATTGTGGCAAGAGAGTGGAAACTGGCCCCTTAGGATCTGCTGTGGGACAGACAACTGTGAGGCTTCTCCAGTAGCCCAGGCAAGTGTGCATTCCCCAGCAGTTCCCCACAAAGTTGGGCGAGCTCCCTGAGTGCAGCAAGCTGAGACTGGCCCCCTCAGTCTCTACTTTTGGATGGAGACCAGAAGGTACATTATGGAGGCTTAGATGGATGTGAAATATGAGTGAGTCTTGCTCTAGGTCCTTGTATGTGCAGTAATAAGTAGGAACCATGCTGAGGAAGCTGAGCCAAGTTATAGGGTAACTGTCAGATCCAGTCTTGAGAGTGATGGCAGGCAGAAAAGCTTTTCTGCTGAGGCAATAGCGTGCATGATTCCTTCTAAACCTTTGGCAGATGGTTTTGGTAACAGGATCAATGCCAAACGGGGCCATAGCCAAGCCCAGTGGGGAATGGGTTTGAACCTAGGAGCACAATTGGCAGCTCTGCTACCTGGTTATTGGTCTGCACTCTCAAATCAGCCTTCCTCGGTTTTAGGCTCCACCAGGATCTCAAAACCTCCTACTTGAATTCTGAGGCTCTCACACAGAGACTTTTTTCTGTAGATGGGTGTAGAATTCTTGTTGTTGTTGGGGGATATGAGCACATTATATTCTATTCTGCCATCTTGCCAATGTCACTATAGCCCAACCCAAGTTTTAAGAGAGCATACGTCTACCCATCTAAAGACTACAATTCACAGGCCTTTCGAAGCTAGGCCATATGACTGTGTTCTGGTAAATCAGGTATATGAAAACAAGTATACAACTTCTGCATATAGGACCCACATCTCTAGTAATGAGGATGTGAGGTAAGAAAGAGATCTGAGAGAAGCAGGCAAGAGGTCAGAGATATAGCCAAATGGACTACAGGGAAACTGGTGCACTATTAGCAAATCAAGGCAGAAGCCAGATCATAGGCAAGTTCTGGAATAGTAAGACCAATATAATCAGACTAATACAGTTCAGAATAATTGAATTTAGAAGGCATATAAAGCTAAAGACAGTAAGATTAATTTCAACACTATGTAGTAGTAGTTCTTGATGCTGGCTTTCATAGGGACTGTCAGACTCTGAAAGAGGATGAAATTGTAGTTCAAAGATGCTCAGGAGAATTGCATGAGCAACGCTGGGGAGTTAGGGATTGGAAGCACAGGTGAGACTAAAACACAAAGGGAAAAAGTCACCAAAGCCTTCAAACCACTTCTAATGCATTCTATAAGGTTTTATCACCATAAATGCCACTATTGTAAAAAATAAATAAATAAATAAAAACAAATGGTTTAAACTAGTATTTATTCTTTTTAAAAAGTAGATGTGGGCCAGGTGCAGTGGCTCACACTTGTAATCCAAGCACTTTAGGAGGCTGAAGCAGGTGGATCACTTGAGGTCAGGAGTTCAAGACCAGCCTGGCCAATGGGGCAAAACTAAAAATACAAAAATTAGCCGGGAATGGTGGTGCATGCTTGTAATCCCAGCTACTTGGAAGGCTGAGGCAGGAGAATCACTTGAACCTGGGATGCAGAGGCTGCAGTGAGCCGAGCTCATTCTACTGCACTCCAGCCTGGATAACAGAGTGAGACTTTGTCTCAAAATAAAAACAAAAAAAATTTTAAAAAAGAAAAGTAAATGGAAGTGATTTTCATGTGTTAAGTTAATATCTGATGGAATACTACTATTGCCTTTTCCGTCATCTTAGGTTTGCTGCCTCATCTGTTTTTCTTTGTGTGAGGCTCAAGTCCCATTATTGGCTCAGAGTGTGTGAAATTTCATCAGGTAAAGTGCGAAATCATTGCACCCTCTGAAAGAACCTAAGCATTGAAGAAAATAATCTATGATCCATATTACAGATCAGTAGGCCCCAAATCAACTTTCCTCAGTCTCCCAGGGAAGGGAAACCTTGCTATGAGTCTTGCATTTTGTAATTGAAAGTAACACATACTTTCTGTTTCCAATGGTTTTAAATCTTAATGAATATTTTGTGTGTGTGTGTGTGTGTGTGTGTATACACTTTGTTTTATTTATTTATTTATTTATTTATTTTTTAATTTATTTTGTTTTAATCTGATGTTTTTCCCCAACTATATTATCATATGAATCAAGAACACATCTGTTTGAGAAACAGAGTCTTGCTCTGTCACCCAGGATGGAGTACAGTGGCACGACCTCGGCTCATTGCAACCTCCGCCTCCTGGGTTCGAGTGATTCTCCTGCCTCAGCCTCCCAAGTAGCTGGGATTACAGATGCCTGCCACCACACCTGGCTAATTTTGTATTTTTAGTAGAGACAGGGTTTTGCCATGTTGGCCGGGCTGCTCTTGAACTCCAGACCTCAGGTGATCAGCCCGCCTTGGCCTTCCAAAGTGCTAGGATTACAGGCATGAGCCACCACGCCTGGCCACTTCTCTACTTATATATAGAATTTTAATACTAAAATATGTATGCAGATTTTCCAGAATTAATTATTATGTTAATTTAGAAAACTAAAGCCAAAAATATCAACCTTAAGTAGTCTTTCTTCAATAGTGAATGGATTCAGCCCAAATATGAAATATTACAGTGTCATACAAAGCCAATAACTTTGCAAAAGAGTTTATAATAAAAAAAAAATAGGCCGAACATGGTGGCTCACGCCTGTAATCCCAGCACGTTGGGAGTCTGAGGCAGGCAGATCACCTGAGGTTAGGGGTTCAAGACTAGCCTGACCAACACGGAGAAACCCCATCCCTTCCAAAAATACAAAATTAGCCAGACGTGATGGCACATGCCTATAATCCCAGCTACGCGGGAGGCTGAGGCAGGAGAATCGCTTGAATCCGGTAGGTGGAGGTTGCAATGAGCCAAGATCATGCCATTGCACTCCAGCCTGGGCAACAAGAGTGAAACTCCATCTAAAAAAATAAAAATAAATAAATAAATAAAGTTTCTAAGCAACTAAATTAATCCAAATAGAAACAATAAGCCTATTAGAAAGTTTTTGAGAGAAAAATAAGTTTAGAAATGTAGTAAATGGAATCAAAATAAACCAAACTGTTTTAGTCTCATGTTTGGAAAACATTTTTAATTGTAAAAGTAAGACAATACATCCTTAAAAGTCACCAGAACCAGGTGGTTCTACAGGTGACATTTTTTAAAAAGTTCAAAGAATGTGTAAGTCCTCTGTTACAAAAACTTATCAGAATATTAAAAAGAAATAAAACATATTAGCTCAGTGTTAAAACTAGCCTAACACTAATTTAAAAACCAGACTCAGTTGGTACAAAGAAATAAAATAGCTTGGGAGGCCAAGGCAGGTGGATCGTGAGGTCAGGAGATCAAGACCATCCTGGCTAACACGGTGAAACCCCGTCTCTACTAAAAATACAAAAAATTAGCCGGGCGTGATGGTGGGTGCCTGTAGTCGCAGCTACTCAGGAGGCTGAGGCAGGAGGATGACGTGAACTTGGGAGGCGGAGCTTGCGGTGAGCCCAGATCGCGCCACTGCACTCCAGCCTGGGCGACAGGGCAAGACTCAGCCTCAAAAAAAAGAAAATAGCAAGTTAATCTTACTTTAAATACAGATGCAAAAGTTCTAAATAAAATGTCAGCAAATCCCTATCATAAATAAAGTGTTAGCAAATCAAATTCAGTAGTGTTCTGAAGGAATATTACATCATAACTACATAGAATTTAGTCTAAAACTGCAAAAATATGGTTCAAAATGTTAAAAAAACTACCAATTGTGATAATAAAGAATAAAGGCCATATGATTATCTTAATCACTGCTAAAAAGTATTTACTAAAATTCAGCACTCATTCCTCGTTTTAAACTAACACACACACACAACAAAGCACAAAGAGCAGCAGCAACCACTGAAAAACGGCAGAAAGTCCCATGACGAAACATGAAATATACAAATCAATGATTTTCCTATGTAGCAGCAGTAACCAGTTAGAAGGAAAATGATCCCAATAATAACAGCAACAACAATACATGTGCAAGATGTACATGAAGGAAACCATTAACTTCACTTAACTTCAATGAAAATTCGATAAGTGAAGTAATATATCATGTTTCTAGAACGGAACATACAATATTATAAATATGTCAATACTCTGAATTAATTTACTAATTTAATGCATTTCCATTAAAAATATTAACAGGATTTTTTTAACGGAAGTTATAAGCTAATTCTCAATTTCATAATAGAGTTTTGGAAAACAGTAATGAGAAAACCTGGACTACCAGATATCAAAATACACTATCAGCGCATCAAATTCAAGACAAAATTAAGACACAAATACACAAATAGATTATTGGCCAGACAAAAAGTAAGAAAAACAGATTTGCATATACATGAAAATGATATACCTAATCAATGACCAAAAATTAGACTCTTCATCATATGGTGTTGCAACAATTGGCTATCCTCTTGGAGAAAAAGGAAAGTAGGTCCTTAGTCTATCCCACTTACGGAAGTAAATTACAGATAATTAAACAATCAAGGTATCAAAGTGTAGCCTCAGTCACCTCAAGGATCAATTGGAGAAAAACCCGCATTCAAGATCACGCACATCGTTTGTAGCAGGATGTGGCTTCCTGTGGACTGCTGGGATGAGGTCCTCATTTCCTTATTAGCTGTCTTTGCCACTTGGGCCTTTCCAAAAGGCAGCTCACAGCATGGCAGCAGGCCTCATCATAGTGAGCAAATGAGAGACAGCCAGAGAGAGCTCCAGCAAGATGTCACATTTTTGTAATCTAATCTCAGAAATGAAATCCCATCACTTTGTAAATATTCTGTTTGTTAGAGGTAAATCCTTAGGTTCATCCCAGATTCAAGGGGAGGTGATTAGACTAGGGTGTGGATACTGGGAGGAAAGGATCACTAAGTTCTATTTTAGGAGGCAGCCTGCCACAATAAGCAATGGTTACAAATGGGAGATTCTTAGAAGAGGGAAATGAAAGCCCAGCAAACTTAAAACACAGTAGAGGAGCTCAGATTGTCCAGAGAATTCAAATAAAAACAACATTTCATTTTTCTTCCATTTAACTGGCAGAATGTAAGCTCTAGGGTCATGTTGCCTGAATTAGTATTCCAGCTTCACCATTTCCCAACTGTGTTACTTTGGGCATTTGCTTAATTTCCCTGGCATCTATTTCCTCACCTGTAAACAGAAGATAAAAATAGTACCTACCACACAGCAGTGTTTTGATGAATAAGTAAGTTGATATATGCAGAGCACTTAGTGCCTGAGACATAGTAAGTGCTCAATAAATACTTTTAAAATATCATTGTTATCCAAGGCATAGAAAAAGCACATACATTGCTGGTTAAGAATATGAATTTGTGAAGTATTTCTGGCTATGATTTGAGAGACTCTTTTATTATACTAGTTAATAGTATATAGTAAACCCTCACTTAACATCATGGACAAATTTCTGGAAATGGTGACTTTAAGTGAAACAACGTATAGCAAGTCGTTGAATAAGATTTCCTTCGATGATGTTACATTATAACACTGATGAGAAAAAAAATTGGTTTTGTTATATGTTGTTTCACTTAAAGTTGAAGTTTCCAAGAACCTATCAACGACACTGAGGACTTACTGTATTCCCTTCCAAGCAGCAATTCTACTTGTCTAGAGTTATAGTCACACAGTTGCTTGAAAATATATGTTTAAGAATTTTTGTTTGTAATAAAGAAAAATTTTTTATCAAAATGTTCATCAGTAGAGAAAGGGTAAACATAATATGATACAATTTCATACTTTGCAATTCTTTACAACAGTTAAAACTTTTTTTAATGTAGCAATCAAAGGCCTAAAGTTACAAAATATACAGCAAACATTGAAACCTGTCATCAAAGTGCTTAACATTTGTTGAATGAATGAATTATTACATTAAAAAGTAATTCTATATATAGTGAAATGGAAAGGCTGCTAAGAAATATCATTACTGAAAAAAATGAAGTGCAGAATAGTGTTCAGTGTGTTACAGTATATACAAATGACCACAATTAACCCATGTGTAGATAAATGGCTTAAACAAGGAACTGGAAAGATTCAGGCCAAACTGATAAGGAATATTAGCTCTGAGGAAAAAACTAAGATCTCAGGTTTTGGTGAAGGGAGCCTGTCTATTCATTTATTGTTTGATATTTTACAAATGTTTATGTATTCTATATTGTATAATTTTTAAGTAAATACATATGTTTATTACTTAAAATGTAGAAAATTATCAAAAAAATTAAAATGTCCATAGACCACTGCACAAAGACTTAGCATTTAGTGATATAGTCTAGTTTTCTTTACACATATAACTGTATGTGTGTTTGTAACTATATATGTATGTATGCATATAAGAATCTTATAATTTCAAGAAAAGGTATAAAAGCTCCATTACCACTTTGCTACAGACTGAATGTGTTCCTCCAAAATTCATATGTGAAACCCTAATCCCCAATGTGATGGTATTTAGAGATGTGGACTTTGGGAGGTGCAATGGTTTGAATGTGTCCCCTCCAAAATTTAGGTAGTGCCAATGTGACAGTATTAAGTGAAAAGTCATTAGGCCATGAGGGCTTCTCCCTTGTGAGTGGGATTAGGTTCTCTTATAAAGGAGCTTGACGGAGGGAGTTGGCCCTCTCTTGCTCTTTTGTCAGCGGCCATGTGAAGATGTTGGCATCTTGGTCTTGGATTTAGCCTCAAGAACTATAAGAAATAAGTTTCTGTTAATTGTAAATCACCCAATCTGTGGTATCCTGTTATAGTAGCACAAAACAGATTAAGGCAGAAATTGGTACATAGGGTGTTGCTGTAACAGATACCTAAAACTGTGTTAGCAGCTTTGGAATTGGGTAATAACTAGAAGCAGGAACAATTTTGAAGTGAACATGAGGAAAAGCTGTCTTGCTGTGAACACAGCATTAAGGGTGATTCTGGTGAGGGCTCAGAAGAAGAAAGCTGTAAGGAAAGCCTCATTCTTTTTAGAGATGAGTTAAATTATTATAAACACAATGTTGGTAGAAATATGGACAGTAAAGGCCATTCTGATGAGGTCTCAGAAATGAGGAACAAGGTATTGGAAACTGCAAGAAAGCTCATTCTTGTTATAAAGTGGCTAAGAAATTGGCTGAATTTGTCTATGTCCTAGGACTTTATGGAAGGCAAAACTTAGCAATAAACTAGGATATTTGCAAAAGAAAACATTAAGCAATCAAGTGTTCAGGATGCTGTGTGTCTTCTCTTAACCACTTATAGTGAAATGCGAGAAGAAAGAAACAATTTAAAGACAAAATGTATAATCAAAAGGGAAGCAGAATGTAAACCTTTGGAAAATTATCCTGGCCATGTAAAGAATAAAAAACGTGTTTGGGCCAAGGATGTGGCCCAAGTGACCATTTTGTAAAGAAAGCAGTATAGATATACGGAAGCCACATGCTATTCATCAAGTCAATGGGAGAATGACCCTTAAGGCATTTTAGAGAGCTTCAAGACTGCTGCTCCCATCACAGGCCAGAGTGCTAGGTCCTTGAGGGAAGAATGGCTTAAAGGGAGGGGCCCAGGAACGACTGGGGCCTCAGGGCTCACTGCCCAGGGCCACCTCAGTCTCTGTTCTCTGAATTCTTGTGCAGTGCTCCTCAGCTGCACCACCTGTGGCTCAAGCAGACCTAGATGCTGCTTGGGTCACTTCTCTGGAACGTGCAAGTGGTGTACCTTGGAAGCATCTGCGTGGTGCAAATTCTACAGCCCCAAAGAGCAAAACAGCTGTGGAGTCATGGCTTCCTCCACTTAGATTTCAAAAGATACCTTGGACAGTTTCGGGACCCAGGCTGAGACATAGCACTGTGGCAGAGCTGCCACAGAAAGTCCCCATTAGGGTAATGCCTAGTAGAGTTGTAAGCAGGGTTGTCCCTGTACCCCAGACCTGTAGCGATACCAGCATGCAGCAACAACCTTGAAAAGCTGTAGGCATGCAATTTCAATGCATGAGATCTGAAGCATTAGCTGTACTCAGTAAAGCTATGAGGATGGGGTGGGGCTACCCTGGGGACTTGGGGCCCAACCCCTGCCCCAGAGTGTCTAGAAGGTAGGATATGAAGCCTAAGAAGATTATTCTAAGCTTTAAGATTTAATGTTGCCTGCTCTGTTGTGTTTTGGACTTACTTGGGATGTGTTACTCCTTTCTTCTTTTCTATTCTCAATTTTGGAATGGAAACGTTTTTCCTATGCCTGTCCCATCACAGTATTTTGGAAACACATAACTTGTTTGATTGCACAGGCTCACAGTTGGAGGGAAATTTGCCTCCAAATTTCCAAATTTTCCATCACCATATAACGATGAATTACACCTTCAGTCTCACCCATATAATGTTTAGATGAAACTTTGAACTAGGCTTTAAAGTTGATGCCGGAATGAATTAAGAATTTTGGGAGCTATTGGGATGAAATGAATGTATTTTGTATATGAGAAGAACATGAATTTTGGGGTGTCAGGGATAGAATGCTATGACTTAAATGAATCTTCTCCAAAATTCAGGTTTTGCCAGTGTGATAGTATTAAGAAGTGGGACTTTAAGAGGTGATTAGGCCATGAGGGCTCCTCTGTTGTGAATGGGATTAGGGTCCCTTATAAAGGAGCTTGATGGAGGGAGTTGTCTCTCTCTTGCTCTTTTGTCTTCTGCCATGTGAGAATGCTGCATCTTGATCTTGGACTTCTCAGCCTCAAAAACTATGAGAAATAAATTTTTATTATTTATAAATCACCCATTCTATGGTATTCTGTTATAGCAGCACAAAACGTGTTAAGACAGGAAAAATTAGAAGTATGGAGCCCTCTTGACGGGATTAGTGAACACATAAGAAAAGTCAAAGAGAGATTGCTTTTTCCCCCTCTCCTCTTCACCATGTGTGGCCACAATAAGAAAGTGACCATCTGCAAACCAGGAAGCGGGGCCCTCACTGGACATCTGATCTGATGGCAACTTGATCTTGGACTTCTTAAGCCTCCAAAACTGTGCAAAATAAGTGTTTGTTGTTTAAGCCACCCAGTCTATGGTATTTTTTATAGAAGGCTGAACAGACAAAGACATACTCTGAACCAATATGTCTTTCACCTTCTCACTGATGTTTCTTTTGCCTAGAATCATGTTAATTTCCACCATTATTTAAAAATCCCTCCTTGTACCTGATCCCAGCTATTCTCTCCTTCACTCCTTATCTTTGCTGTCACTTGTCATTCTGCTAATTAAATTATTTTAAACAAAACTTGCCACATTTCAGAAGTTAGCCCTCTCAACAATATTTTGATAGAAACATGCCCTACTTTTTGTATTTGTCCAAGCTTTCATGACCCACATATCTTCTGTTACACATTTATTTAAAAGTTAAATTTGGAGACTTCCTCATGGAGCCAGAAAGGCTTTCTTTACTTTGCTCCTGCTACATCCTCAGTCTTGATGTCCTCTTCATCAAGATTCTTCATGGCCATCTTTTGATAGGGAAGGTGTCTGAATTAGTCCATTTTCACAGTGCTATAAAGAACTACCTGAGACTGGGTAATTTATGAAGAAAAGAGGTTTAATTGACTCACAGTTCTGCAGGTTTAACAGGAAGTATGACTGGGAGGCATCAGGAAACTTACAATCATGGTGGAAGAAGAAGGGGAAGCAAGCACATCTAACCATGGCACAAGCACATCTTACCATGGCAGAGCAGGAAGGAGACAAAGATAGCACAAAGTAGGGAAGTTCCACACACTTTCCAACAACCAGATCTCATGAGGACTCACTATCATGAGAAAAGCAAGGGGGAAGTCTGCCCCAGTGATTCAATCCCTCTCACCAGGTCCCTGCCCTGACATGTGGGGATTATAATTAGAGATGAGACTTGAGTGGGGACACAAAGACAAACCATATCATTCTGCCCCAGCCCCTCCCAAATCTCATGTCCTTCTCACATTTCAAAACACAATCATGCCTTCCCAACAGTCCCCCAAAGTCTTAACTCATTCCAGAGTTAACCCAAAATCTCAAGTCCAAAGTTTCATCTGAGACAAGGCAAGTTTCTTCTTCTATGAGCCTGTAAAATAAAATAAAATAAAATAAAAACAAGTTAGTGACTTCCAAGATACAATGGGGGCACAGGCATTGAGTAAATGCTCCCATTCCAAATGGGAGAAATTAGCCAAAACAAAGGGGCTACAGGCCCCATGCAGGTGTGAAAGCCAGCAGGGCAGTCATTAAATCTTAAAGCTCTGAAATAATCTCCTTTGACTCCATGTTTCACATCCAGGCCCCACTCATGTAAGGGGTGGGCTCCAAGGCCTTAGGCTGCTCTGCCCCTATGGCTCTTCAGGGTACAGTCCCTGCAGCTGTTTGTATGGGCTGACATTGATTGCCTGCAGGCACATGATGCAAGCTGTCAGTGGATCTACCATTCTGGGACCTGGAGGGCAGTGGCCCTCTTCCCACAGCTCCACTAGGCAGTGCTCCAGTAGGGACTCTGTTTGGGGGATCCAACCCCATATTTCCCCTCCACACTGCCCTAGTGGAGGTTTTTCATGAGGGCTCTGCCCCTGCAACAGACTTCTGCATGGACATCCAGGTATTTCCATACATCCTGTGAAATCTAGGTGGAGATTCCCCAACCTCAACGCTAGCTTTCTGCGCACACACACACAGACACACACACACACACACACACACAGAGAGAGAGAGAGAGAGAGACCCAACAGCACATGGAAGCCACCAAGTCTTGGGGCTTGCATCCCCTGAATCAATGAACTAAGTTGTACCTTGGCCCCTTTTAGTCTACAGTGGGAGCTGGAGCAGCTGGGATACAGGGTGTCATATCCTGAGGCTTCACAGAGCAACTGCGCTCTGGGACTGGACCATGAAGGTAATTTTTTCCCCAGGCCTCAGGGCTTGTGATGGGAGGAGCTCAGCAGAGGTCTCTGAAATATCCTGGAGATATTCTCCCTATTGTCTTGGCTATTAACATTCAGCTTCTCTTTAGTTATGCAAATTTCTGCAGCTGTCAGGCTGCAAATTTTCCAAACTGTTATGCTTTGCTTTCCTTTTAAACATAAGTTCTAATTTCAGACCATCTCTTTGTAAATACATATGACTATGTGAACCCTGAGTAACTGAGATAGGTCTCAGTTAATTTAGAAAGTTTATTTTGCCAAGGTTGAGAACACTCACCCATGACACAGCCTCAAGAGGTCCTGATGACATGTGCCCAAGGTGGTCGGGACACAGCTTGGTTATATACATTTTATGGAGACATGAGACATCAATCAATATATGTAAAATGTACATTGGTTCAGTCCAGAAAGGCAGAACAACTCAAGTAGGGAGGGTGCTTCCAGGTCACAGGTAGATGAGAGACAAACCGTTGTATTCTTTTGTTTCTGATTAGCCTTTCCAAAGGAGGCAATCAGATATGCATTTACCTCAGTGAGCAGAGAGATGACTTTAAATAGAATGGGAGTCAGGTTTGCCCTAAGGAGTTCCCAGCTTGACTTTTCCCTTTAACTTAGTAATTTTGGGGCCCCAAGATTTACCTTCCTTTCACAACTTACACTGTTAGGGGCAGTCAGGCCACATCTTCAATGCCTTGCTGCCTAGAAATTTCTCTTGCCAGATATCCTAAATCATCTCTCTCAAGTTCAAAGTTCCACAGATCTCTAGGGTAGGGGCAAAATGCCACCAGTCTCTTTGCTAAAGCAAAGCAAGGGTGACCTTTACTACAGTTCTCAATAAGTTCCTTATCTCCATATGAGACCACCTCACCCTGGATTTCACTGTCCACATGAGTGTTATCATTTTGGTCACAACCATTCAGCAAGTCTCTAGGAAGTTCCAAACTTTCCCACATCTTCCAGCTTCTTCTGAGTGCTCCAAACTGTTCCAACCTCTGCCCATTACCCAGTTCTAAAGCCGTTTCCTCATTTTCAGGTATCTTTATAACAATGTCCCACTTTCCTGGTACCAATTTTTTGTATTAGTCTATTTTCACACTGCTATAAAGAACTACATGAGACTGGATAATTTATGAAGAATAGAGGTTTAATTGACTCAAAATTCTGCAGGCTTAACAGGAAGCCTGTTAAGAGGCTTCAGGAAACTTACAATCATGGTGGAAGGAGAAAGGGAAGCAAGGCACATCTTCCCATGATGGAGCAGGAGAGTGCAAGCAAAGGGGAAGTGCCACCCACTTTCAAACAACCAGATTTCATGAGAACTCACTCACTATCACAAGAACTGCAAGGGGGAAGTCTACCCCCACGATTCAATCACCTCCACCAACCCCCTCTCCTGACATGTGGGGATTATAATTTGAGATGAGATTTGGATGGGAACACAGAGCCAAACCATATCAGCTCCCATCCTCCCTGAGCTGGATTTTTTTCTTTTCCTTTCTGTTTAGTATGTGACTGATATAGTTTGGATATTTGTCCAAGCCCAAATCTTGTGTTGAAATAGAATCCCCATTGTTGGAGGTGAGGCAGGCCTGGTGGCAGGTGTTTGGAACAGGGGGTGGAACTGTCATGAATAACTCTAGGTGATAATTGAGCTCCCTCTGAGTTCTCACAAGATCCAGCCATTTTAAATGTGTGGTGCCTATCCCTGCCCCACTCTCTCTTGCTCACTTCTGCCCCCCTTCACCTTCTACATGAGTAAAAGTTCCCTGAGGCACCCTCAGAAGCCACATAGATGCCGTTACCATGATTCCTACAGAATATGTTCTGCATGCAGAACAGTGAGCCAATTAAACCTCTTTTCTTTATAATTTCCCAATCTGTGGTATTTCTTTATAACAATGCAAAGAATTGCCTAATACATTGACTGTGTTATTATACTTATTAGTTCTTTAAGTTTCTAGAGTCTGTATATACTTGTATATAATCAATATTCCCTTCATTATTATTATTATTCCAAGATACATGATCATTTTCTTTCCAGGCTCACTTTTACTTCCGTGGTCACTTTTAAATTTTTGATTGGCACCAAGTGCACAGTTACCATTTCCCTGATTATTCCTGACTTCTGAGAGAGTTCACATTTTCAACATGGTAATCAAGAATTTGCCTAATAATCTTTGAGCAGACCAAGACTTCCTGCAGGGATCTGCATAGCTGAGGGCCCCCATCACCACTCCTTCTTGCTAATTGTGTTTGTTCATGTGTATGTGCTTAATTTGCATTATAATATCTCATTCATTCTGCTATTTAGTTGGATATCAGCAGTAAACTTCCACAGTTGAACCATTGGGCTTGCTCTCCCCTCATAGCCTCTTTCAAATAATGACCACTGAACTTACAATTTCATATTCATGGATTTACATCCAGATGTACATCTTATTGGCTTGCAATGCTGACCTCTGTTCTCCTACTATACATATTTCTTTTGAAGAATACCCAGTCATTTTTCAAAATGGGCAATGAAATGTCCTACCCATGGTAGGAAAATGAAATCCTAAGGCCCCCAACAAACTGAATGAACACCATGTTGGCCAAAGGGACCCCAGAGAAACCTTGAAAACTGAGTTCCCAGCCATGATGGGATGGGAGGTCAGATATACGTCATTATATTTTCTCCTTGGGTCTTCCCTAAGAGTTAAAACGAAAGAAACCAGCCCTTTGGAAAAACTTGCTGCATCTCTGATATCAACCAACTGTCTAATGCTACCTCTCCCTTTTGCAGTTTTAACAAAACAACTGACCAGCATTCCTTCCTGATAGGAGGCCAATGACCAGGAGTGCTTCTGGCTGGTTAATGGAGGATGTGCAGTGAGGGTTTTTGTGTCCTCTGCTTCACGCTTTGACGTCAGAGGGCTGAAAATGCCTCCCTTGGATCATGCTACAATTGCCATTTTCTTTTTTTAACACGGGTCCCAAGGAGAGGCTTCAGCTCAGTTGTAAATGCACGCTTTTCTCCTTTCATAAATATTCATGATTCATCATGTAACTAATTGAATAGGTATATTTGCCCACCTGATTTGGCATAAATCTCTGTCTTATTCTTCTTACCCTTGAGGTGTCTCTTTCTGGCTTCTGGCCGGAGGCTACACCACCCAACCTGTCAGAATAGCCACCCTGTAGGCTCAAACCCTTATTGAGAAATAAAGTTCTTTTTTCCAAATGTATAAACCTCATTCTTCAAGTGACAGTCATATTATAGTTACTGTTTTTGTCCTTAATACAGATCATAATTATTTCCTTGTGTTAAGATTTTAATGTCATTTTGTCATGTTATGCCACTTATTTCCAATTTGTTTTATATAATGATACACATAGCACATGATACTCATTTATAATACACACGAACAGGAGCATATTGAGATTCTGACTCAACACCTCACTTTTGTGGGAGAAGTAGAGGCCTGTAACAATTTATAATTGTTGTAACTCTTAAAAGAAAGGGGTCCCAATCCAGACCCCAAGAAAGAGTTCTTGGATCTTGCGTGAAAAAGAGTTCAGGGCAAGTCCGCAGTGCAAAGCAAAAGCAAGTTTATGAAGCAAGTACAGTGGTGAAAGGACAGCTACTTCATAGACAGAGTAGGATGTACCTGAAAATAAAAGGAAGAACGAATCCACCCTAGGTACAATGCTTGTATATATGGGGAGATGTGCTCTGCTACAAGGGTTTGTGATAAAAAAAAATTAGTTTTCTTAATTACTGTATTTTGCAAGAATTGATATTATTATCTTTAAAGCAAAATTAGGGATGCCTTCATTCTGAAGATATTGGGATATTAGGACACTCCCAAGTCCGGGTCTGTTTAGTAAACATTATTAATCTGCTCCTTTAACCTTAAATATCTAGAGGCTAGGAATACCTTTTTTTCTGAGAATGCAGCCCAGGAAGCCTCAGCCTCATTTTCCTAGCCCTCACTCAGAATGGAGTCACTCTGGTTTGAATGCCTCTGACATATCTCCCCCTCCCTTTACAAGAGGATCCTTAATCCTAAGGGTTGCAGAGGGATGAAGATCCATCTTCTGTAACTTCTTCAGGCTGAATAGGGGCGATGATATTCCTGCCTAACTATTAGGGTCTCTTGCATTCAGGGTAGAGAGAAGCTCAGTCAGAGAGTGTTGGTATGGTGAAGGTCATTCATAATGCCAAGTTCCGACAAAAGGTGATATCTGAAAGATTAATAAGTGTCCAATTTAAGAAAGCATTGAGTGAGTGTGTCTTGCATTCCTACACAAAGAATACAACTGCAATATATTCCACAACAGCAAAGCAAAATAAGTAAAATTATTCCAAGTAAACTAAACAGAAAGGCTTTCCAAGAACTGGGCAGTTGTTGGAACCAAGCATATACAGGGTCAACTGATAGTGGATCAGTGGCAGAGATATGAGTGTCTACAGCTTTCATAGCCTGGGTAATATTATGTGAATAGTTTGGAGCATACACACAACATTCAGTTTTGATCAAAGAACAAGATCCCCCTTGGGCCGCTGTTAAAATGTCCACATACCCAACAGTTTGTCTGATTATGTAGAGAGGCTAAAGTCTACGCCCATCAGTAAATAAGTTACTGTCTGCATGATTCCAAGTTATATCCAAAGGTGAATGCCAATCCATATCTGTATGTTACCCATCCCTTTCATTTTTTCTGAACGGGAGTCGGAAATCACCGATTGGCTCATAGGAATAAACAGAATCAGTCTCTTGTGTTCCGTTGGCCTGTGGGACTTCATAAGAGACAGGTTTAATTTGAGATAAGTGGACCCAGCTGTTTATTCCCAGAAGTTTAACTGCAGTTGGGATGCTAAGGAGAACTTGCTGGGGTCACTTACATTTTGGGGAAAGCTGATCTGCTGGCATTCTTCCTTCCAAGTTTTTAATAGGACACAGTCTCCCAGCTGGGTTGTAACCACCACCTTAGTTCTTCCTTAGTGGGGAAGGGAGTCTTTGATTTCCATATTCAAGGAGCGCGTTTTTCACTTGTCTTAAGTTGATCACATAATTCTGTAGCTTGAAATTATCTATGTCTATTAAGAGGTCTGTAGTTAAGAAAGGCCTTCCATACATTATTTCAAAAGGGCTGAGCTGCAGATTTCCCTTACGGGCCACTTGAACCTATAATAAGGCTACAGGTAATAAAGACAGCCTGGTTTCTGATGTCTCTTGGCGTAGTTTAGCAAAAGTCCTTTTTAGAGTTTGATTAGCTCTTTCTCCTTTTCCCAAAGACTGTGGCCTCCATGGTGAGTGAAGGCGGTACTGAATTCCTAGGGCTGAAGATATGTTTTGGGTAATTGTCACTGTGAAAGATAGGTCATTATCACTCAGTAAGCTCCTAGGCAGCCCAAATCTAGGAATTATTTCCTTTAGTAGGAGTTTAGAAACCTCATTTGCCTTTTCAGACCGGGTGGGAAAAGCTTTGATCCAACCCATAAAGGTGTCAATGAATATTAATAAATATTTAAACCCTTTACATGGGGACATCTGAGTATAGTCTGTTTACCAATCTTCATCAGGGTATGTTCTCCTATGCAGAACAGTTCTTACTAGAGGAGGAGGTAAAGACTGATTATTTAGGTTATTCTGGGCACACAGTTCACAGGCCTGAGTTACCCCCTTTACTGTTTTAAGTAAGCCTTTTCCTATAAAAAGCTGGGACATTAATTGAAACAGGGAATCTCTTCCCAAATGAGTACAGTCATGAAAATGTTAACTATTTTTCACTGACGAGCACCTGGTATTAACCGTTTGTTGTCATTGATAAGTCAGCCAGAAGGATCTTGCATTAAACCCTGGCCTTTAGCCCATTCTTATTCCTCTTTAGTATACCTAGGTTCTGTCATTATCCTGGCTTAGGTCATTAGCATGCAGACAAGTCCAACTAGCTCCTTTAATGCTGCTGCCTTAGCAGCTGCATCTGCAAAAGAATTTCCCTTAGCCACACTAGAGTCTCCTTTTTGATGTCCTCTGCAACAGATTACAACTTCTTCCTTGGGCAGCAAAACAGCACCCAATAGATTTAGAATTTCTAAGTGATGTTTTATAGGAGAACCCTTAGCAGTTAGGAGTCCCTGTTCCTTCCAGATAGCAGCATGAGCATGAAGTACCAGAAAGGCATACTTAGAATCAGTGTAAATGTTAATTCTTAAGTCCTTTCCCAATTGCAGGGCTCTGATAACAGCTATTAATTCTGCCTTTTGAGCTGAGGTAGAAGCTGGTAAGGCCTGAGATTCAGTTACCTGTTATTGACTGACAACAGCATACCTAGCTTTCCTGTTTCCCTGGTGCACAAAGCTACTTCCATCTGTAAACCATTCTACCTCAGGATTATCTAGAGTCTCATCCTTTAAATCTGGATGGCTGGAGTAAACTTTCTCCATAACTTGTAAACAAGAATGATCTAGGGTGCCTGTGGGTTCAGGCAAATAGGTAGCTGGATTCAAAGTTTGACATACTTTAAGTCTTATATCAGGAGCATCTAGCAATAAAGCCTGATATTTATTCACAGGAAAGGAGAAGGAGGAATTTCTTGTCTGCCTCCTGATTTCCAAAAGATACCACTGTTTGCATTTGAGTCAACAAGTCCCTTCCCAACAAGGGAATGGGGCATTCACGAGAAAACCAAACTCCCTGAAGATCAGCTTAGAGGATAGGTAAAGTGAAGTCTATGGGGTTGTCCATCTAACCCCTTGACCATACAGTTTTGGGGTGACAGAAGCCCATTATAATGGGTCAAAACAAAGTAAGCAGTCCAGAAGGAAGTCAATGTTGTTACCTGCCATGTCAAGGGTTACCAAGGCTCCTCTGGATATATGTTGTCCAACAGGAGCTGTGATGGAAGGTCTTGCTTCACAAGACCTTGTTACTCTTGTTACTCTTGGGCTTGCCTGGCTATTTCGGCCATGATTGGTTTGGGTGCCGATGGCTCCCTTCAGAATCTGGGCAACCCCTCTTCCAGTGGCCAGTTTTTTTACAGTGTGTACACTGATTTATGCTCAAGGTGCAGTGACTTAGATGCCCAGCTTTGGGCTTCCCACCTTTCAGCTCCCCTTGTTCAAGCCAAGAGCCAGGAGGGTAACCCCATGTAGGAAATGAGCTTAAGGCTGCAGCCAAGAGCTGCACCTCGTGGGAAGTCCTTCTTTCTCTTTCGGCTTCCTCTGCTTTGTCCCTGTCATTAAAAACTAAAAATTCCATGTCCAAAAGCTGTCCTATAGGAGTTTGGGGGCCCATAGCTGCTTTTTGTAGTTTCCTATGAATATCAGGGGCAGACTAGGTTCTAAAATGTGCTCCCAAAAGGGTCTGTCCTTCCCTTGAGGCAAGATCAGTGTTAGTATATTTCCTGATGGCCTCAACTAAACACCCTTGAAACAAAGCTGGATTCTCATCTTTGCCCTGAGAAACTTCCTTAACCTGTTAATAGATAAAAGGCTTTTTCATACATTTCTTCATCTCTTCCAACAAACAAGTGACCCTATGATTTCTCCTCCCCAAGTCCTCACTGCTCCGTTAAGAGTTCCACTCTGGATCTTGATCTAGAACTCCTGTACTCCTGCTTAATATATCGTATAGTTTGGGTTGCAAGCCAATACCTCAACTATGTGGGTCCTAGCTGTCCCCAAAATGCATTGTTTCCCTTCCACTGTACAACACAGAGACAACAAAACATTCAGATCCTGCCAAATTAAACTATAGGTCAGAGTTAATTTTTCAAACTTATATATGAATTTTCTTGGATCTTCAAATAAATGACCAAACTTCTCTTTACATAGAGCCAAATCAGACATGGAAAAGAGAATATGTACCCTCACAGTGCCTTCTTCCCCATTTGCCACCTCTAAGTGGACAACGGTTTCGCTTTGGAGGTTGATAGGAGGCTCCACTATGAGTAGTACTCACTGGGCTAAGTTCCTTAGGGAGTGGTGGGTGTAGAGTGGGACTACGTGGGTAAGAAGGAGGGGACAAATGGTTCTCAATACAACTTTCAGGTGGACTAGAGGGAGAAAGGACCAACACATCTGAACCTTCAGAGTTGACAGAAGGAAGTGTTGCTCCACCCGAAACTGCCTGCCAATTCCGGGGCGGGGGGTGGGAGGTGGGCAGGGGATGGCATTGCATTAAAGGATCATCTAGTATGTCTAGCTCTTTTTCTTCTTTTCCTCTCATCAAACATGATTCACATTATCCATATAATATTAGTGAGCTGAGACATGAATCTTAAATAAATCACAAGGTCTTTGAAAAAAATGTTGAATAAGGCAAAGGAAATGAAGAGGATTTAGATGGGAATGACCAGAGCAAGCAGCTTCTGGCCAATAGTGGCAGTGTGGATTGGACAAGTAAAGCTAGTTTGCCCGAATCCAGGAAAGGAAAGAAGTTTTTTCATGTGCAAAATGAGACAAAACAGCAAAGAGAAAAGTTCCCTGATTTCCATCCTAGTGCTTCTCGATCACACGTAGTCTGCATAGTAGCAACAAAACATAGCTACATCTATCTAATCTTATTGCTCATAGCTGTTAAATATCGATCTCAATCAGCAATTTTAGAGATGGAGCCTTCAATGATTTTTGTTCCCAATGTTTCACAAGCGAGTGGACAGAAATCGGGAGGCGCATAGGAAATGAGTAAGGTAAAATCCCTAAGACTAGTTAAATAAAGTCTCCTGAAAATGACAGTGAAACACAGACAATAACCAAGAAATTGATGTATGCAGCAAGGAGGACAAGGCAGATTAATATGAAGAGCATAGCCTGTGGTGCCAAACCCATTTTCAGCCAAGAAGGACTTTACTGAGAGGAGCCTGTAACCCCCTAAATCTTAGAAGGGACTCTAACCCTCCTAAGTTGGGCCTCTAATCCGAGGTCAGTCAAGCGTCCTTGCCCTTTTTATTAAGAGAGGCCTCTAACCCATTCTGTCTTAGGAGAGACTCTACCTCCCCTAACCCCATCCCATTCTTTACCCAGGTACCCCCACACTTATCCAAAGTCGTCCAATCACTGCTGCAGTCTATTTCCTTTGGGTTGGAGGGGTTTCTTCAGTATCGTCTCTTCTGTGGTCTCCAGAAATATGTTACAGAAAAGGGGTCCCAGTCCAGACCCCAAGAGAGAGTTCTTAGATGTCATGCAAGAAAGAATTCAGGGAGAGTCCAGTGTGCAAAGCAAAAGCAAGTTTATTAAGAAAGTACAGTGGTGAAACGACAGCTACTCCATAGACAGAGTAGGACATTCCTGAAAGTAGGAGAAGGAATGCATCCACCCTGGGTACGATACTTGTATATATGAGGAGATGTGCTCTGCTACAAGGGTTTGTGATAAAAAATTAATTTTCGTAATTACTATATTTTGCAAGAATTGATGTTATTATCTTCAAAGCAAAATTAGGAATGCCTTTGTTCTCCAGATATTGGGATATTAGGACACTCCCAAGTCTGGGTCTGTTTAGTAAACATTATTAATCTGTTCCCTTAACAGTAAACATCTAGAGGCTGGGAATACCTTTCTTTCTGAGAATGCAGCCCAGCAAGTCTCAGCCTCACTTTCCTTGCCCTCACTCAAAATGGAGTCGCTCTGGTTCGAACATCTCTGACATAACTATTAGCAATACATTTCAGACATAGAAGCTCATAACTGGCCCTAGTATAGATAATATCAGCCTTAGGCTTTATAAAATAGCTTGAACTCTATCTCTATATGCCTCACAGAAATGACTTAATTGACTTGATATGGATAACTTGAAACTAATGTAACTTTAAAAAAACTCACAAAATTTATATTGTATTGAAACCACCTTTGCACAATTATGACTGAGACAGTGAAAAAGATCTAAGTTACTCAACTCCATCTTGCTTCTAATCTCCAAGTTGTCCTTGTTCATTCCTGGGTGTATGCTGAACTAACTTTGGGAGAAACTTAGTTTATAGTTTAAACAAAGACGGTAACAGCCCTTTCTCAAAGCAGACCTCCTTCTTGCCTGGGGACTAGATTGCCTTTGTAGGACTAACACTAGCCACAAGATTAGAATTTATGGTTTAGGAGGCAGGCAGTTGGAGGCTACAAGATTCTGACCCTCCCTAAACTGCTCCTAAGATCAGTGCTTAAGATATTTTGCAGACCCTGCACTTGACGGATCAGCTGGCACCACCCAGATTGGCTCATTTGATCTTGTGACCCCACCCAGGAACTGACTCAGTGCCAGAAGACAGCTTAAACTCCCTATGATTTCATCCCTGACCAATCAGCACTCCTGGCTTACAGGCTTCCCCCTATCCACCAAGTTGTCCTTAAAAACTGTGCTCCCTGAATACTTGTGGAGACTGATTTGAGTAATAACAGAACTCTGATCTCCCACACAACTGGCTCTGCGTGAATTACTCTTTCTCTATTGCAATTCCCCTGTCTGGATAAATCAGCTTTGTCTAGGCAGTGGGCAAGGTGAACCCACTGGGTATTACAGTATTATTAGTAACAAAATATAACTTACCTCATGATAAATTAAGATATATTGATGTATCACTGAAGAACTGCTCTATGCCTTGGTAAGCAAAACCATGAATATTATTTTTGACCTACTTCCTTATTAGTTTCACCTGAAAATTATGAGAATTTCCTCCTTTTTCACTTGTTCTTCTTGTATGCCACTGATTACCCCTGCCTTCATTATCCATTACCCTCTTTTCAATGTTAGTAATATAATGTCCTCCAAGATTTCAGCTGGGCACATGGCTGCTCAGCTGGACATTTCCCAGCCTCCCATGCAGCTAGGTGTGGTCATGTGACTGGGTACTGGCCAATTACATGTAAGCAGAAGTTATGTTACCAACTTCCATGCCAAATTTCAAAAAAAGTAATTGTTTGCATTTGATACCACTTTTAGACCCAGGCAACAGGATTGCCTTCCATGAGACCCGTGCTTTTCAAGGCCCTATTCTGGATGTGTCCCTCCCTATAGGGTGAGAATTCTGCAGGACCAAAGGGACCTGCTCACCTCCATATGGTTCTTCTAGACCAAGCTTTAAGTCCATGGAACCTTAGAATTCCTTGCCCAAATGTCTCTGAACCTGCTTCCAGAGCCTGCATGAGCTCTTCTGTGGATCTATCCTCCTGAGTGTAAACGATGCCACCAGTTCGTTCACTCCTAGGATGAGGGCTCACTGAGGAACAGCTGTATAGTGGGGAGGTATACAGACAAAAGAGTGTCTATACCTTGTACACAAGGATGCTGGCTGTGCAGGATGGAGCTGCAGTGGGGGAGAAAACGTGGTCAGCCATAGGCTCAGGGTCAGGTGTGAATTCTCCCTATACTGTCCTGTCCAGCTCAGAATTCCAAGAGGTCTGAGAATCCTAAATTTGCCCCTGGATTTCCAGGCAGTTAAGAAGGTATATCTGTCAAAATAGTAGGTTTGTTGGCAGTGTTTTTGCTTATTTAATAATTTGGAAATATTTAGACAAATAGCATGTGGGCCTATAATTGTATCTCTGTCCTGGTCTCCTGAGTGCAGAAAAAGGCCTGCTTACACCTTTCTTCCTTTTTTCTTTAGGCTGGAATACAGATGTGTTGCTGACCAGCAAGCTCTGACCTTGTATGAACAAATACAGTATCTAAAGGGATGGAAGAGCAACCCAGTCAAAGGAACCGACTTCCTGAATAAGCCTGCATTCTAGAGCCACCCCAGCTCTGGAATGCTCATACCTAACTGTTCCCTGGAGAAATGCCAACTTCTCTCTTGTTTGAAACACTGCATTTTGGATTTTTTTTTTAATCAGTATGATCTGTATTCTAACCAACACAATGAGTTTCAGTCTCTTCTCCCACTCTGCACACCACTGGTTCTATTTGAAGACCTTCTTAATAAGATGAATAGATTCCTAGTGAAGCACACTCTTTCTACTAAATATAAGATTCACTTTGTCTCATACTGGGTGTTCTGCAGCCAGACTGCTTGAGTTTGTGTCTCAGCTGTCCTTTTACTTTCTATATGTGACCTTGACAATGTTAGTCAACCTCTCTGTGTCTCATGTTTCTCATTTGTAAAATGGAGATTAAAATAGTTTCTTCCTTCTCAGGTTGTTGGGAGATTAGATGAGAATCTTAGTCTGTTCAGGTATAACAAAATAATATCAACTGGGTGGCTTATAAACAGTAGAAATTTATTTCTCATAGATCTGTAGGCTGTAAGTCCAAGATTAAGGCACCAGCAGATTCACTATCTGGTAAAGACTGGCTTTCTGGATCACAAACGACAATCATCTCACTGCATTTTCACATGCTGGAAGAGCTGAGCAAGCTCTCTGAGGTCTCTTTCCTAAGGGCACTAATCCCATTCATGAGGGCTTTACCACCATGACATAATCACCTCCAAGAATCCCACCTCCAAATGCTATCACATTAGACATTAAGAATTAGCATGAATTTTGGGGGAAACAAACATTCTGTCTATACATGCACAAGACCAAGAACAATATCTGGCAAAAGTAGGCTATCAATAAATTTCAAATTTTTTATTATTATTTGTTTCAACTGGCTTTCATTTTTTATTAGATTGTGCTACAGTAACAAACAGTTCCCAAATCTCAGTGACTTACAACAAAAAAGCTTATCTCCTTGCTCACCTTGCATGAGAGCTACAGCTCTGTTTCAAATATCTCCTTCTTCCCATGATCAGGCTGTTTGAGACACTGGTGTTCTTGTGGAAGAGGTAAAAAATATATAGATATAGGAGAACAATGCAATAGCTTCCAAGAGACCTACAGAACTTCTGCTCACATTTCACTGGACAAAGCAAGTCACATGGCCAATCTTGATATCCCTAGGGTAGAGAAGCATAACCCACTCACATAGAGGGGCAGTGAAAAGTGGGAAATAATAATGCAGTCTACCACATTCTCAATCTAGTGCCAAAGCTGTGGTGCGTAAAACCATATTCTTTGACAGCTGCGATTTTGCTGGCTCAACACCACACCTTCTTAACTCCCAAAGTGACAAATGGAGAGGGAGATGTTTGATCCATCTGTGCCCCTGATTTTCCATGTCCCTGATTTTTCTACCCCTGATTTAAGTGATCACAACAGCATTTTATATTTTTCCTTTCTTAATCCTTCCTTCTCCTACAACTAGGGAGGCAGGAGAAATGGGTTTGATGGTTTTTAGGCTGCAAGGCCATAGAAAAACTTTGGGGGTAGATTGTGTTATTGCTCTCAACTCTTTACTCTCCCTTTGTACAAAAGAAGTATATGTCCTGCCCGTTGCCATGAATATTCAGTGTCTCTTATGAGAAAAAGAATACACAGCCCAGTCCTATTGACATAGGGCTTGGCCATGTAACTTGCTTTGGCCAATAAAGTGGAAATAGATATAACTTATGCCACATTTAAACAGAAGCCCTTTGCCATAAGAGTAGCATGTTGTAAACAGGGGTTCCTTCACCCTGTATCCCAAGCAAGTCACATCCAACAGAAGTGAAGCTTTGTTGCTGCAAACCACAGAGCATTGGGCATCATTTGTTACCACGGCAGAGAGAATCAATGTGCCTTTTGATTTAGCACCACCTGTCATCGCACACCCACCTCAATCCTTTGAAGATGGGAGGTGCAGAGCTCTATTTCTTGTCCCTCCCTCCCTTAATGGGCATCAAGATTCTTCACAGGGAAAATGTTCCACAGAGCATGGGAGCTTAGTTCTTCTGAGTGGCCAGTTTTGCCTCCTGTGGAAATAGGCTCTTGTGAATAACACCAGCAGTCGTGTCTTCTTCTCTTCCCCTCCGGTATCATACACTCATATTCAATACTTGATATCAAATTTGATTCTCCCTTGATTTCTTGACATACTAATTTTTTTCTGTTTCCTGCTTGGATAACTTATCTCATGCTCTCCAGAAATACTTCATGAACTAGAGCAAAGAAAGGCAGGTAAAAGGGTACAATAGTGACAAACAGGCAAGACCCTGCCCTCATAGAGCTTAGATTCTAGTAGGAAAGACAGACAAGAAATGATAAACAAAAACGCAATGTCAGATGGTGAGGAGTGCTATGTAAGAAAAATAAATCAAATAAGGGGAATAAGAATGACAGAGTTTTACATTAGCCTGGGTGGGCTGGAGCAACTGCATGTGTTAACACACTTTAGCATGGTACCACTCTGTCCACACACTGTAGACTGTGTCTTTGGCTAAACCACACGATGTCGCTAGCAAAAATCCTGAGTGCTGACCATTTTCAGTATCTTTAGCACATATGGTATCAGTCACACCTGAGAATATCCCACTGTGTTCTACTTGCTGCTTTGAGAACCCCAGTGCTGTCTTCTTTCTTAATTGTAGACCAATGTGTTGATGACTCACCTCAGGTTTGTGTATTGCATTGTTTTAAAATATTTCTCTTTGTGCCTCAAATTTAGAAGGGAACTCAAGACAGCAGTGAGGAAACAAGAAATAGGAGAAAATATTTGTTTGCATTTGGCAAAAGAGAAGCCGAAAAAGAGCCTGGGCTGTTGCGCTTTACAACTTTGCTCCCTTCCTCCACCCCTCGAATTGGGGTTCATTTATAACAGGGAAGCAGCTTGACAAGAAGCAAATATGACTTATCTGTAATATTTTATTTATTTTAAAAAAGAAAGAAAGACTAGAACCAAATCTGGCTAAACTTAAAACTTACTAATTTTGCATGGTAGAAAGATGAATGTTTGCCATGTGGGTCTTTATTCCCTTCTATGTTTAAAATGTATCTTTAAAAAAAGGTTCTAAAGGAAAAAGAAGAACAGAAGATTCAAAACATTTGACCAGAACATTTGGTACCAGCCCTTGCATTACCATGTCAGTCTATGTGTCCCTGAGCAAGTTATTGAAGTTCTCTAAGCCTTGTGATCGTAAGACCTGTCTTTTAGCATGTGGTTATTAAATTAAATCAGAACATGTATGCAGAACACCCAGCATTGGACCTAGATTCATATGTTCTTAATTCATGGTGGCCACTATGGCTACTTCCTGATTTCCCAAAATGTGTCTGCTACAGTTTTAAATGTATATTCTCTCCGAAATTCCTGTTGAAACTTAATCCCCACTGTGGTGGTGTATTAGTCTGTCCTTATACTGCTAATAAAGACATACCCAAGATTGGGTAATTTACAAAAGAAAGAGGTTTAATGGACTCACTCTTCCAGATGGCTGGGGAGGCCTCACAATCATGGCAGAAGACGAAGGAAGAGTAAAGGAACATCTTATGTGGTGACAGGAAAGAGAGAGCTTGTGTAGGGAAACTCTCCTTTATAAAACCATCAGATCTCATGAGACTTATTCAGTATCATGAGAATAGCACAGGAAAGGCCCGTCCAATGATTCACTTACCTCCCACTGGGTCCCTCCCATGACATGTGGGAATTATGGGAGCTACAGTTAAAGATGAGATTTGCGTGGAGACACAGTCAAACCTTATCAGGTGGTATTAAGAGACAGGGCCTTTGTGGAATGAATTAAAGTGCTTATAAAAGAGGCTTCAGAGAGAGTCTTCCCTCTCTTTTCCTTCCACCACTCTGCCATGTGAGGACACAGCATCCCTTCCCTCCTGAGGATCCAGCCACAAGATGCCATCTTGGAAGCAGAGAGACAGGGCCCTCACCAGCCACCACCTTGATCTTGGACTTCTCAGACTCCAGGACTATGAGAAATAAGTTTCTTTTGTTTATAAATTACCCAGTCTGTGGTATTTTATTATAGCAGCATGAACAGACTAAAGCAGTGTCTATGGAACAATAATACCACAAGAGGTTCCCAGGTATTCTGAGGTCAAGAAAGTTTAGGAAACTCTATACATTTCATTTCCTTCTTGAAGATTCAGAGTGACAACAGGATATTAATAACACAGAGAATTTCGACAGTTAAGAAATCTGTTTTGTTTATCTTTGTCTTTTCATTTACGTCAGTATTTCCCAGGTTTTGAACATGAGACACGGGCCTACAGTACTTTTGCCTAAAAAGAAGAAATGAAGCTACACTTGAGGTTCCTAAACTTTGTGAGAAAGGCTTTTAATTTCTTTTCCTCGAAAAACATGATGCAGAAGTTGGAGGGGCAGCTACAAAGTGACCATATTCTTCTCACTACTGGGACATGTGGCAACCTGTAGACAGGGAGGGCTCAAAGCTGCACCTGACATGGGGCCAACCAATAAAGCCCTGAAGTCCACTGCTGGGTACTCATTAACTGGTTGGAAAGCTAATCCTGTTATTCTTTACAATTAGAAAATTATGGGCCGGGCCAGGTGGCTCACGTCTCTAATCCCAGCACTTTGGGAGGCTGAGGAGGGCAGATCACCGGAGGTCAGGAGTTCAAGACCAGCCTGGCCAACATAGCGAAACCCCATATCTACTAAAAATACGAAAATTAGCCAGGCGTAGTGGTGCGCGCCTGTAATCCCAGCTATTCAGGAGGCTGAGGTGGAAGAACTGCTTGAACCTGGGAGGCAGAGGTTGTAGTGGGCCGAGATCGTGCCACTGCACTCCAGCCTGGGCGACAAAGCAAGACTCTGTCTCAAAGAAAAAAAAACAGAAAAAAGAAAAAGAAAAAAAAAAGAAAATCATGTAAAATTTTGATGATCTCACAAAACAAACAAGCAAACACATTTTCAATGACTAGGTATTGTTAGCTGTTAATAATTACCCAACGGGCAAAAATCTGCTTCACCCTAAAGTACATCGTGCCCTGTTTTGCAGGGAAGAGACTGTTAATAACAGCCCCATCACGAATCCTATTGGCAGATTTTCCCTCAGCATGAAAAGGCCAAATATAGACGAGTTTCATGCTTGAAACTAATGCTTAAGATCTGTTCGAGCACTTAAGCATTTTACCATGAGGACGATATGTACCCCCTGCGCTAGGCTACATATTCAAGAAGAGCTTAGCCAGAGACGCTGGGAAGAGGCTGAGCAGGGGCTGGAGAAAGTCTGCATTATTACTGGCAGTGTGTCCTGGGGTCCATCAGCTGGGCGTGACCATGGAGGATGCAGACAGACCTTTAAAATCGATGACAGCATGTCTCCAAAGAGGATGAGCGGCCAAGGAGAAAAGCAGCCTGCCCAGCAACCCAGGCAGGAGCCGAGGTGATGCAGGCAATATCTCCTTCCTAGAGAACACGGCTTCTCTATCATTGTGTTTCTTTTCCATACATTCATGTTTTCTAAACAAGGCAGGATTGAGAGAAGAGGTGGAGGGGTCTTACTGGGTGAGCTGAGGGGGCCTTTTCAGGGTCACGAATTTATTAATTCAGCTCTCCAAGGCCAGATTTCCAGCTATAAAATAGGGACAGTAATAGTATCTACCTAATGGTGCAGATCAGATGAGAGTCTTACCACAGTACATGGCCTGTAAGAGGAGCTCTGTTAATGTTGCCTTAATTTAGACAATGATAGTAGAGTGTTTACCTCCTTGAGCTCATGTCATATGCTGACCATATTTCACTTCCTTCTCCTAAGAGGGCCTGTGTCCCAGCAGGCGCTTGGCTGAAGCATGCTCATGGTAATTAAATCTAAGGTCTGGTGGTGTTGTGTAAAGAATAACTGATAGGCAGAGATTCTGAAGGGAGCTTTGGGAATGGAACATCTGGTTTGGAAGGAAGCCTTATAGGCCAACCCCCTGTAGGCCAGGGTAGGAGAGGAAAACAGGAAGTTTTATTCATCTTACTTTCTTGGTTTTTCAAGTTACAGTCTCCAGCTGTTTACATCAACTTTGTTTTTCCTAAAGAACACAGAGAGTATAAAGCACTGTTAAGTCACAGCCTTTCCATTAAGTAGCCCTTTGTGGAAAATCGGAGTTATTCTTTGACTTGGCTAGTTCATCTTTTATTTTTCTTTTCTTCGCCCAAAGCAAATATCTTTTCCCTGGCTTCTTTTCAGGCCTGAATAAGTTGTAGAGAAGGACGAGAGGAAAGAAGTTTGGGAAGAAGAAGGTGGGGAGGAGCAGGAAGGTGGAAGAAACAGGAGAAAAACCCAGGGGAAGAGGAAAGAAAGGAAAAGAGTTCATACCCCAGAAATTTAAGATACCAACATGTTTCCAGGGTTGGAGGGTCTGCACGTGGATCAGTATGAATTCAGTGGGGCACCACAGATGGGGATCGTTGTCCTCAGAACTGAAGAAGAACAACACGAAACAAACCCTCAAAATGAAGACTATGTGTTCCTCGAAAATAGATTATATTCAACTTATTGACAAGTATCACTGCAAACAATTAACATGACATTTTCTAATCTTCCTGTTGCCCTCATATCTCTTCCCTCTAGGGTAGGGGTGAATGAATAGTCTCTGGTGCTAGACTACAAGGGTTCAGACCCCAACAGGGCTACTCGCCAGTCAGGTGACCTTGGGCAAACCACTTAACTCTCTGGGCCACAGTTGGCTCATTTGGCCTACCCTGTATGTTAAATTACCAACCTACCTCCTATTTCCTGAGAATACATTGATTCATGCCTCTCAGGAGTTTCAAAATCTTGAGACATGCATGCAAAATAAAAGTCAAGATCGATTGGTTTTAAAATACAGGCACAAATTCTTCAATGCTCTTCTCATCAAGAGGTGGGTGAGGGTCTATATTTACTCTTTAATCTGTGTAACGTTATGTCTGCTTTGACCTATAAAGTGTGGTGGAAGTAATGCTATATAATTTTCAAGGGTAAGTTACAGAAGGTCATGCAGTTTTTTAATCTCTAAGATTGTTTACTAGAATACCTACTCTTATAGCCATGCCACGCCATGTGAGAAATCCATTGACCCTGAGAGGCCCTGAAGGGAGGAAACCCAGCCACATGGAAAGACAACATGTAGATGCTCTGGTCAACAGTCAGCTGAGCTAGCCTTCAACTTAGAGATACAAGGCATTTGTGTGCAGAAGCTTCCATAGGTACCAACACCCAAACTTTCATGTCACTTCAGGCTGTCTGAGTCTTCAGAGCTGAGACCTCAGATGTCATAAAGCAAAACATCCCCTATTGTGTCTTGCCTAAATTCCCTATCATCGAACCTATAAATCTAAGAAAATGGCTACTTCTTATGCCACTAAGTTGGAGTGGTTTGTTATGCAATAGATAAACTGAAACAATCATAAACTTGAGAGAGAAAGAGAGAAAGAGAGAGAGAGATAGCATTGTATTATAAGCCTTTGGGGGCCTATATTAAAATTTACATTTTAGGATCTTAAAACTATGAGGAAGAGTAGCTAAATAGATGCATCACTGATTAAAACATGAAAATAATTTTTACAACCCAAGATGGCTCATTTAATATTGGCCAATTATCTTCAAAGAGGTTTGCTCAAGTATGACACCACAACTTGGAACAGCTCATTCGTGAAAAGGTAGCATCATGGGGTTTGCAATACCCAAGGTTTATTTTCCAGGGGGATGTTTACTTTTACTTTTATTTCCCCATAGGCCCCAACTCCCTATTATTCTTTTACTCTTCCCTCCTTGTATATAGCCTTTCAGCAAAAGATCAAACTCTGGCCCTATTTCCCCTGACATCAATGGAGAAAAGAAAAAGGGAAAAATTTGGATCTAAAGAAGTCCATGGAGACCCTATATAACTGGGAAATGTGCCATTTGCATTTATTTATTTTATATATGGTTTCAAATTCTTTGAGATCCTCAAGCACTTTGGTTTGCCTGACTTTGGGGCAAAAGTAAGTCTGTGTAGTCCAGCATTTAGTTGGCTGCCTCTCTTGATCTATGCTTTGCTCCAGTAGCATAGCAAAGACTTGCTTTGTGTTGTAGACAAACAGAAGTAGACGTTTGGAAATTTGGCATCAAGGTGGAGCCCAGAAAGTAGGTAAAAGTTAAAACAGACAAAAAATTGAAAAGATGAACTATTGATCTTGATAGCAGGCATATAAGCTCACTAAAGAAGAAAGCACTTTATATATGAAACCACTGCATAGGAAGGAAGACCCAATACCTGAAGATTAAATTAAATCAAAGCATAATTGCTTCTAAAAATAGTAATAATGAGAAAGCTATTGGAGTTGTATATTAAATTATAGATATTTGGCATAAACCTTGTAACCAGATGAGTTTTCAGTGTCTCTGTAGACTCTTTCTCCTCTCAAACCATTTTGCGCACTGTCATTATATTAATCTTCCAAAAAGTTTATTTCCATCAAAAAGTGCCAGAAAATATTTTCTCCTACTGTCCTATTTTGGATTTGAGAAATTGAAAGCCAGAAAGGTGATTTAGCCAAGGTACACAACTGCTTCATGAACTGGGGCCCAGATCATCTAATTCCCAACTAAAACTATATACTTTCTTAAGGCACAGACATTGAAAGGCAGTAGAGAAGATATAAGAGAGGTGACGAGGAAGCAGCAGCCAAGAGACTTGGGTTATCACCCAGGAAAACAGAAAGAAACTCACAAAAACTGTGAATGCTGTTTACCAAAAGTGAGTATCGGTGATTAAAACAGAACTGCAATTACTCTTGTAACTTTCTGTTTCAACAATCATAATAAAAGAATTCATGATTGAAATAACCCACATTAAGCATCCTATATGTGCACTTACACCCCATGTACACCAGTTTTTATGACCAAATGGATTTGCTTCTTGCAGAATAATTTATGTCATCTATGTAAGATTGATTAAAAAATCCTCACAGAGGATAATATATATCTAAATAGTTTATATATTTTGACTTCATGGCACTCGTATTAGAGAAACTAATCTCACAGAGGTATGTTGATAGGAATAAAAGAAAATAGGCTGGGCACAGTGGCTCACGCCTGTAATCCCAGCACTTTGGGAGGCCGAGGCGGGTGGGTCACAAGGTCAGGAGATCGATACCATCCTGGCTTACATGGTGAAACCCCGTCTCTACTAAAGATACAAAAAATTAGCCGGGCGTGGTGGCAGGTTCCTGTAGTCCCAGCTACTCAGGAGGCTGAGGCAGGAGAATGGCGTGAACCTGGGAGGTGGAGCTTGCAGTGAGCCAAGATTGCACAACTACACTCCAGTCTGGGCGACAGAGCGAGACTCCGTCTCACAAAAAAAAAAAAAAAAAAAAAAAGATATATATATATAATTTGACTTCACAGCACTCAGAAACACCAAGGCCGAGCATAGGCATGGTGGCTCATGCCTATAATCCCAACACTTTGCGAGGCTGAGGTGGGCAGATCACCTGAGGTCAGGAGTTCAAGACCAGCTTGGCCAACATGGCAAAATGCTGTCTTTGCTAAAAATACAAAAAGTAGCTAGGCAGGATGACGGGCACCTGTAATCCCAGCTACTCGGGAGGCTGAGGCAGGAGAGTCGCTCGAACCCGAGAGGCAGAGGTTGCAGTGAGCTGAGATCGTGCCACTGTGCTCCAGCATGTGTGACTGAGCAAGACTCCATCTCAAAAAAAAAATAACAAATAAATAAAAAACCTATCTCACAGAGGCATGTTGATAGGAATAGAAGAAAGGATTTTAAAGCAATTTTATTGAGCTCAAGATACCTATTTTTAGATTTTTGTCTGAAATGAAGAAAGAAGGTCTATAATTTCAAAACTTTCATCAATTGAAATAGCATCATATTTGTACCTAAATTACCTTGAGTTTTTGCAATGGTTGTCTTTAAATTGCAACACTTAATATCAAAATCCATGCTTCAGATATGGGCTATTAAAACTAGAATATACAATCAGTATCTTGAAAAGATATCTGTACCCCATGTTCAATTGCAACATTACTACAATAACCAAAATATGGAAACAATCTAAGTGTCCATTGATGGGTGAATGGGTAAAGAAAATGTGATACACACACACACACACACACACACAATGGACTATCATTCAGCCTTAAAAAAGAAGGAAATCTTGCCATTTGCGACAACATGGTTGAATCTAGAGGACGTTATATGCTAAGTGAAATAAGCCAGGCACAGAAAGACAAATACTATATGACCTCACTTATATCTGGAATCTAAAGAAGTTGAACTCATATAAGCAGAGAGTAGAATGGCAGTTGCCAAGGAATAGGGAGAAGGGTGAAAAATGGGAGATGGTGGCCAGAGAGTGCAAAGGTTCAGTTATGTGGGAAGAATGGGTTTTGGAGCCGTAATGTACAGCATGGTGATTATAGTTAATAACAATGTATTGTATACTTGAAAATTCCTTTAAAAAGTTGATCTTGAGTCTTCTCCCCCCCACCCCCACACACACAAAATCATAACTTTGGAAAGTGATGGATATGTTAATTAGCTTAGTTGTGGTAATCATTTCACAATTTATGTCATCACCTTGTACACTTTAAATATATACAATTTTTGTGTGTCAAGTCTACTTCAGTGAAGCTGGAAAAAAAGAGTAGGAAAACATTCCCCACAAAAACCTCCCTCAGTAACCAGATCCCACCCTTCCTGACCTAAGTCTAACAGAATGAGAGTTCAGAATCCGAAATGAAGTTGAATCACAGAAAATGCACAACGTTTTCTTTCTTTTATGCTGGAGTTCGTGAAATGAGAATTATACCCATTAAGTATTTCATATATCAAAAAAGAGTCTCTTAATGGTGTCCTTAGAACCTTATAGACTCTCCCAAAGACAACTGTTTTATTTTACTTAATCGGTGAACACGACCTCTCTGAAATGTAGCATCTTCAAAGACAATCAGTTTTAGTAAAATTTCTTCCTTTAATTGATTCTCTTTCTTGTATATTTAACATAAAGAAGAAACATATGTTCCTGGAAAGATCTATTTTACAAGGCGTTAGATTGGGTCCACAGCCAGATGGAACAAGGCAAGACGTAGAATGTGCAGCAGCCAGTGTGACAGGGCTTGCAGCTCAGACAGTCATTGAGCGCCTTCCTCAAGGTCTTATTAAAGCCTACATGAATCCCCAGTGCCAAGCATTGCAAAAGTGAGAGAAATAACATACTGTTTTTCCATCACCTCTTTCGGTTACAACTGAATTCACTTAGCAAATAATGGAAAAGTAAATGGAATGGGTTTTACCTTCTTTAATAGCTGACATTGCTATATTGATCTTTTCCCATACAATAGTAGCGGCCCTAGCACCAACAATGGATTTTATTCTGGTCAGTGACATTTTCTTGAAGGAATCCCAAGTTTAATAAAATGGAGAAATATTTCTTACAATTGACATAAAGCTTTGTGACTGTAAGTCATAAAATCTGGAAGAAAACACCTTAGTCCAGTGTTGCTGTTTTTCCCCCAAGGTAGTTATTAACAAACACACAAGGCTAGCGATAAAATTCAATGATGTTTCTAACAACAGGAGAAAAATTATTGCTGAATCTGCTGTAGTAAGAATTAATATAAGGCAGATAATGACACTGTGGGATTAGGAGCAGGAAAAATTCATTAAAATGCTCTTTGTGTACTTAAAGCAGTTTGCATATCCTAGTGAATTACTTGAATGCTGGCGGACATTTACCCTCAGCATCTGTTTTATTATCCACTAGGAACCTGTGCACATACCTTGGCGAACCTCATCCTTGCTCTACCAAGATAAACATGCCAGAAAGGGATTGGGTTTGGCCAAGAATGAAGCATTCACTACACCATCAAGCATTTTCTTCTTTGTCATAAGGGAGCACTCAACTGGTTTTCCAAAGGCACACGTGCAAAATAGAATTATCTCTGCCTAGTTGTGATGGCTCTTCCTCCTTCCTGTGGGGACAGCCCTGCCTCAGTGCACTTTCATAAGGGCAGCATCTTTCCCCCATGGGACCTGTGTGATTTATAACTCTGAAGAAAAGCTTACACTCCATCTAATTGGGTGGTCAACATTTGGACTCAATTTTGAAATTCATTTTCTGTTACTCTTTGTAAACCTAACAAAATAAACAAGTGTAGTTAATTTAGATGTCTCTGGGCAATTTTCATCCATATGTACCTTGCGGCTTAAATTAAAAAGCAATTAAACCAGAAGACTCTATTTTGCTGTCAGAAAATTGCTCTCTTAAAGGGGGGGGGTGTGTGTGTGTGCGCGCGCATGCGTGTGCATGTGTGTTTCCAATAAATAAACATAGTGAGTCATTGGATTGCAAGCTCGTTGAGGGCATAATCTTGTTTAAACAAAATGTTTAATTCAGTTATTTTTATTTATCCTTTTAATCAACAAATATTTACTATGTGCCTGGCACTATCAATCAGTGGATAAATGAATGAAGAAATAAATGAACAAATGAATTAATAAACCATCCACTTCATGGCCTTGTCATATCTCTCCAACATTACATCCTCTTGTTTTTCATGCCCTGAAAAAAATACAGTAATTTACAAAAACCCCTTGCAGCCCACAGATCTTATACTTTGGAGTGAACAAGCAGTACCGTTGCTAGTATTATGGAAAAAAACTTTTTTTAATATAAAGTATGTGTACCTCCATGGTAATGAATAATTCACCTGAGTACCTACTGGATTTACATACACTATGGGTATTTTGATAATATCAGTTAACATGAAGCCTTTACTTTGGCTGGAAAAATATTCTAAGTTTTAATATACAGTAGTCCCTCCTTATCCACAGGGGATACATTCCAGACCCACAGTGGACACCTGAAACTGTGAATGCTAGCAAACCCTATATATACTATGCTTTTTCCTATACATACATACCTATGATAAAGTTTAAGTTATAAATTAGGCACAGTAGGAGATTAACAACAAAAACTAAAAATAGAACAATTATAATAATATACTGTAATAAAAGTTATGTGAATGGGGTCTCTCTCTCAAAATATTTTGTTGAACTGTACCAGTGGGTAACTGAAATCTTGGAGAGCAAAACTACAGATAAGGGGGACTACTGTATCTTCTTATTTAATCCTCACAACAACCCTATGATGTAGGTATCACCGCTACTTCATATCTGAGGAAACTGAGATACAGAGAGGTTGAGCAACTCCTATAAGTCTGCACAGCTATTCAGTAAGAGTGCCGAGCTCTTGGTATCCGCAGTCTGACTCTAGTACCTCTGCTCTTAAACTCGACACACTCGCTCCCGTCTCCACAGTGCCACAGCCCAGTTCATTTATAGTAAAGAGGCTGGCAGGCCACAAAGGACTCTCTATTTGCTTAGAGCAAATTTTCATCTTCACCCACTTAAACAAGGAAACAGAGGATTGTTTGAGCTACACTGACCAGCAAACAAGAGCTTCAGGAGCCATCATTCATGTAAGAATTCTATTTATGCAACATTGTGTGTGCACGTGCATGCATACATAAACCGATGCAAAAAAGAATAGTTACCAAAATATGAATGTTTGTTATCTCAGACTGATGAGATTTCTGATGAATTATTTCGCCTTGCATTTTCCTATGTTGTTTGAATGTTTACAAGAGCAATAAACAATTGATACAATCAGAATAAATATATTAAATCATTTTTATTGTGAAATAGTGATGGCTCTGGAGTCAGCTTGGGTTTAAAACACTTTGATCTGAGCTTGGACATGTTTCTTATCCTCCCTACTTTGGGCTTCCTTATCTGCAAATTGAGGTTAATAAAAATACTGCTATCACCAGACCTGGAGAAGATGACAATGAAAGACACACCATGCCTTCATAGAGTGTGGCAGGTCCAGAGCCACATACATGTGGCTTCTGGAGATGCAAATGAAATTTCCACCTTGAAGACCTGCCATCGGCTCTCATTTCTAACAAGAAAGGCCAGGCCACCATGAGGCCACAGCTCAAACAGTGAGATGTGCTCCAACTCCATTTGGGTTGTCAAATCCTCTTTTCTGTTTTATATCAGAAGTTCAGAACAGCCCCAGGCAGCAGCACTACAAATGGCTTCACCCTTGGCATTCCTAGCATGAGGATCAGTGTCTAAACAACATACTGGAATGTTGAGTGTATTCATCTCCTTTGATCTGGCCAAAGAGGAAGCATTTTCACATAAGACAGGTACAGTAGTTCTTTCATGCTGTCTCTATGCACATTGACTTTTCGAAAGAACAGTGATTGACAGTGAAACCCATCCATGAAACAGAGAATGGAAATAGCTGGGAAGACTGGTTTCCCTGCTGCTTGTGGGATAGAGAACACTGATAGAGGCCATGGCAGCTCAGAAGAGAAGAAAACAGGAGCCAATGGTCTGTGGAACAATAATAATGATGATTACACCTTGTCACCTTCCCTGGCTGCAGAAGACCTTTGCTATAATATATTTGGAGGAATTCCCAGCCATACATGGCCAGATTCAGTAAGAACCAGTATCCCTGGGTTTCCCAGCCAGGGAAAAGCATGTGACAGGGACTTCTCTACTCAGAGCCACTCAGCTGAGACTTATGTGACTCTAACAGGTCCATAGCCCAATGCGCAGTAAGTCAATACACCGACACGTGGGGCTGCAGCAGAGAACGTTTTAATCGTAAGGCTGCCAAATGAGGGGATGGGAAGAAACCTCAAATCCGCCTCCCTGGGGAGTTTGGGGATAGGGACTTTAAGGGGTTTGGAGTAGGTCAAGGTGTAGGGATCGTTGATTGGTCTGAGAATGCAGGGTGAAGTCATGGGATGGGGAGATGAAGAAACTGCATTCTCATACTGATTTAGTTCCTCTAAGGGGGTCTTCAAATTGTGTAACAACAGCTGTCTCACTGGAATTCAGCATCTGAAAAACATCTTAAGCAATGTTTAAAGAAAAAGCCTTGTGATTCCAATGTGTGATCCTATCTATAGGAACAAGGGATGCAAATGATAAGTGTCTACAGTTACGTGACTTTCTATTATAAGAAGGTGGGCCAGAGTGCAGCCTGATGAATGCTTAATTATAACTGTACATCTGCCCAGAGCTCAGTATGTAATTCTTGTTAACCCTGTGGGGACAGTTTCACTTCCAGTTAGAAGGAGGCTCCCTGGAGCTCCTATTTTACTAGTGAGGGCAGCACTAGAGGTATCTGGCTTCCAGAAGTGCCAGAGAGTCACAATGTCAAGTTCCTGGCAGGGCCGCGGTATTGGTAGGACAGTGGCCGCAGTGGTTTTTCTAGTGTTAGGCAGGGAAGCAGTGGCATTGTCCTTCTCAAAGCATTCTAGCATTGGTTTGTTCATCCCTCCTGGAAGCCTAGCCTCAAGTCTCCCAATATTCTTTACCAAAATAATTTCCTGCTTAGTTAGTGGCAAGTTTCTTATGTATAACTAAGAACACTAAAAATTACAAATACCTACTGTAAAGGAATATTTTTAGCCTTCCAGGAGCCTGAGAACCATGGCTGGGCAATGTTGTTGCTAGCTAGTCTCGCACGTGGAGACTGAGCACAGGACTGCTCTGCCCATCTGCTTATCCCCATCCAGGAAACCCATCACGTGAAGTGGCCCTTCTACCACTCCCTGGGCTCTGGGTCTCCAAAGCCCTCATTGTTCTTAACATGATAGGTTTACCCCCTCCCCCGTATCAGTGGCTTTCAAAGTCTGCTATATGACAATCAACTGGGGAGCTTTTAAAAAACACTAATGCCCAGGTCGTCCTCCATACAAATAAAACCAGAGTCACTGGGGTGGACTCCAGGCATCATTAACTTTTAAGCTCCCCAGGTGATCCCAATATGCGGCCAAGTCTTTGAACCAGTGGTCTAACCAGTGGTATTCAAACTGTGCTCCCCAGACCAGCAATTCCAGGGAGCTTGTCAGAAATGCAAATCTTAGGCCCGGCATGGTGGCTCAAGGTTATAATCCTAGCACTTTGGGAGGCTGAGGTGGGTGGATCACTTGAGCTCAGGAGTTCAAGACCAGCCTGGCCAGCATGGTGAAACCCCATCTCTACTAAAAATACAAAAATTAGGCAGGCGTGGTGGCGTGTGCCTGTAATTCCAGCTACTCAGGAGGCTGAGGTGAAAGAATCGCTTGAACCTGGGAGGCAGAGGTTTCAGTGAGCTGAGACCAAGCCATTGCACTCCAGCTTGGGCAACAAGAGGAAACTCCATCTCAAACAAACAAACAAACAAAACAAAAAAAACAGAAATTCAAATCTCAGGCCCCACCCCAGACCTACTGAATCAGAAACTCCAGGGAGAGTTCACTACCTCACAAGCAGCAATCTGGGTTTTCATAATCGCCCTCCACGTGACTCTGCTGCATGCTCAAGTCTGAGAACCACTGGACTAAATCACTCCCAGGCTGAAATTTAAGCAGTTATAGAATGTACTCTTTCTGGCCATTGCTTAAGAACACTTTTATTCTTGCAATTAATATGTCATGATGCAAATTTCTACTTAGAGAGAATTTTTCATGTGTTCCAGGGTGGATACAGACTGCAAACCAATTTTATCCGTGCCCCCACCCCCCAACTCAAGATCAGAGTGAATCCATTTTTTAGAAAAGTCTAAAATATCTATTTCATGATGTTTATTCAACCAGACTGTGTGACTTCATTTTGAAAAGTTGAACTGAAAAAAAAAGATGGGATGATTAGCCTTAATCAGAGACTTGAATTACAGCAATGAAACACATAAACACACACTTGACTTGAATTATAGCAATGAAATACAAAAACACACACTTGTGCCTGCATGCACATTCCCACACACATGCACATACTCTCTCTCTCACACACACAATTCCATGAAGTGAGTATTGGCTGTCCCTAGCAGCACTTGCGGATCTCAGGGACAGGAAGAAATTGGTGGTTGACCAGGAGAGACCTAATATGCAATACTGTATTGCTTGGCACAAAAATCATACAGTCCCAGGTGAGGAAGGATTATCCTGTGACCTTTTTTGTGTAAGAGAAGATTAGACAGACCTGTCTTTAAAGCCAGCTTCTGCCACCTACCAGCAGCAAAATAAGAATAATCATTTTGATCCTGTAGTAACAAGTGCTATCAATAAATGGTTTTATGGTTGCTAACTTTATTATTGCTATTCTCATCATCATGGCAGTGGCCACCTGGAGTTCTTCTAAATACAGTCGCCCTCTTGAGACTTGTAAGCACAGAGAAGGATGACCTCATCAAACTGATTTTTCTATCCAGTCCTGATAAAGGGAGGCTTCAAGAAAGCCCGAAAGAGAGGAGAGGTCTGATAAATTTTAAGCACAACTGTCTCCTCTCCAGGCTCCAAAATAAAGTAGAGCACCTGGGCTTCAGGAAATCATAGAAGAGAGTAATTGCTTTAAGAATGTTATGTCTCTTTTCTTTGTGATATGCTCATTTCTTAAAGTAACATGATGAGTAACAGCCAACACACTAGTGGAAGCCTAAAGAGAGAGAGGAGGTTTCAAGAGCTTATAAGTAGAGAAAGCAAAATGCAGGGGTCTCAGAAGTGATGGTTAATAATCACAACTAACATTCATTAACTAGGCACTTACAATTTGCCAGCCACCCAAAGGACTCCACCTAGTTTTATCCATATATAATCATGAGCCCCATGTTGCAGATGGAAACCGAGCACTGGATGGCTAAATAAACAAAGTGAATGTGGAGATTTGAACCCGAGTTTTCCTGGCTGTGGAGTTACCACTCTTAACGTGCCGAGCAGTGATGGGTGACCCCTATAATTAGAACTGCTGGAGTCCTACTTGCCTCTGCTATAAAGACACCATCATGTCCATTGCCATGTTTGGGGGTGGATACGATGGTGTAGGTGCAGGCTCAACTTCAAATGGAAATACAGAAAAATAATTGCAGCATATTGCAATTAGTGTCACCCTGGGGATGTCTCAATGGGAGTGACAGCTGAGCTGAGACCTGAAGGAGTTACCACTGATCAAGAGGGGGCAGAAGGGAATTCCAGTCAGAGGGAACAGCCAGCATGGATGCCTGGAGGCCTGCAAGTATGGCCCTTTAGTAAGACTTAAGTGTTCAGTGTGGCTAAAATGCAGACCAAGGGTTTTGACGTTACCATGGCAACTGAGGAGTCATTAAATAATTTTAAATAAGGAAGGGTCTTGATCAGATTTGAGTTTTAGAAAGATTGTTCTGGCTGCAGCCTGGAAAATGTGTTGGGTTTGGTAGTTGCTGATCAGAGGCAGAGAGACCATGAACAAATAAGTGTTGAGAACTTACTATATGCCCATCATTGTTCTAGCGTTGCACTCTGTGGTAAACTAGGCAGCTTGAAGCATGCTCTCCTGGAACTCACATTCTAAGGGTGGAAGGAAAACAAGCAAGTTGCCACAAACACAGAGGCTATGGAAATTGTTCAGGTAAGAGGTGGAGGTCCTCCCTCCTGTGCTTCTCAGGCTATCTACAGTATAGGGAAGGACTAGATTTCCCTAGCTCATCCCAGACCCATATGTGATCCTAATGGGTGTGATTAGTGCACCCTCACACAACATGGGACCCACCACTCAAGTCTGACAACACATGAATTGGACTTTCTTTATTCTGGGAGACACATTCATTGATTCTGTATGTAGATGATTGCAATAAAAGTTTCTAGAGCTCTACTCTCAATTACTTTCTGTATGTTTGTTTGTTTTGTTGTTTGTTTTGAGACACAGTCTTCCTCTGTCACCAAGGCTGGAGTGCAGTGGCACAATCCTGGCTCACTGCAACCTCCACATCCCGGATTCAAGCAATTCTCCTGCCTCAGCCTCCCGAGTAGCTGGGACTACAGGCATGCACAACCACGCCCGACTAATTTTTTTGTATTTTTAGTAGAGATGGAGTTTCGCTATGTTGACCAGGCTGGTCTCAAACTCCCGAGCTCAAGTGATCCGCCCGCCTCAGCCTCCCAAAATGCTAGGCTTGCAGGAGTGAGCCAACATGCCTGGCCTCAGTTACTCTTAATCAGGAAGGACTGTGATGCTTCTCCCTGAGATAGAAGCGGATCTGGAGGAAGGCACAGCATTGGAGATATTGACAAGATGGGCAGCTGGTGGAATACAAGAGATATCTGAGCAGGTGAGTATGTGGGCTTGAATTTTAATCCATGAACAGGTGGGAAGTGCAACACACATTGTCATTTCAGTTCCTTCAACTTAAATATGATTCTGATTCACTGTCCTACATCTTAGATCAACTTGTGTAGATGGTAAAGTTCATTGGAATTGACTCACAGTGAAAAGCAAATACTGTTGCTAACTGAATTACGTTGGAGTGCCTACTGAGAATGTGACAGGGAAGGGAGGAGGGAGGAATAGATCTCGAAGCTGCATGGTTCCTGGGATACACAGCATGATGAACTCGCTCTTGCTGGTAGGAAACTGCATTTTCCCAAAAGGTCCTGACTCTCCAGGGTGAGGTCCTTGGTCTGAAACGCTGAGCAGAAATCCTTGTTCCACTAGCTGCAGTAGCCCAGGAAGCAGCAGCAGGCCCTGACTTTCTCGTGTTGGGCAGCCTCCTCCGTGGAGGTGGTCTCAGTGGTCTTCCTTCTGCTCTTGCAGCCAAGTTCTTGGGTTCAGGGGTTGGCTTTTGATGGCCTTCTGCCCTGGAAAACGCATCACCCCGGAGAAGCTCTGAACAGAGGCACTTCACAGGCCTGACTACCCCCAAAAGATGTTTTTTTTAACACAGATGGCTTCCAGGGGAAAAGGGCACACAGGCTTTCACCTTGAATTGGGTGCGATTGTGAAGACTGATCCCCAGAGACTTGGCCCTCCCCACCTCCCACCCCCTTCTATCTTCCCTCCCCCACCTCATCCCTGGAGGCTCTCTGAGGACCAGTCCAGGCCACACCCTAGCTCTATGGTAGGAAACCCATCAGAGGGTTGCAAAGTGCCTCGCTGTCACCCCAAATGCAGTGCTAAGTGCAGTGCTGGATGTAGTCGCAGACCCCGACGTGCTAAGGAGATTGAAGGAAGATTGTGACCCATCACTAGGCCATACCACCAGCAGTGCACGTTGAATTGATAATTTCAGAAATAAAATGATCCAGGGAAGCACCATTATAGTATATTGTGTTTGTGTGTGTTTAAAAAGACCAATTAAGCTGGGCGTGGTGTTGCATGCCTGTGGTGGCAGGTACTCAGGAGGCTGAGTTGGGAGGATGGCTTGAGCCCAGTAGGTGGAGGCTGCAGTGAGCTATGATCACACAACTGCATTCCAGCCTGGGCAACAGGGCAAGACCCTGTCTCTTAAAAAATGTTAAAAATTAAAAAATAAAAAAAAAGACCAATAAGCTAAACACGTTTTAAATATCACAATTGCCATTTCTTCATTAAAAAAAAAAAAACCGAGAACCTGAAGTAGTGAAACCTGTCTGACATTGTCTCGTCATCTAGGACACTTGCTTCTCCCTCACCCACCCATCCCTAGGAACCTGTCCATTGAGCTCCTGAGTTAAACCAGAAAAAGAAAAAAGAAAAAGAAAGCAACAATTTGACCAGCAGGGGGCAGCAAGAGACAAAAATAAAACAATCGATTTAGCTTCCCCAGCCCCCAACTTTGCCTGAAATTATAGATTAGAATGGTTTAAATTGGGAAAAGGATGGTGGAGGAGTGGGGATGTAATCCAAACCACAGAATCCAAATTCATAAAGTTAAGTGGATGCAGAACTTGCTAGAACAAGATTTACAGAGGACGATAGCCAGACACTCATTTTTTTTTTTCTTGACTTCTATGGAAGAAGGCCGCCCAGCAGATATTTAAAGAGAATCTGGCTCTCTTTGACGATGTCCACGAACTCAGTAAATACATGTTATTTGGGAAATATCCTATAGATAAAGATGAAAGAAAGTGGTTCCCTTTGAAAATTCACCCCACCGTGAATTGAAAATGTGGGTCTCACGACGGGGCAGGAGTACCTGGGCAGCTGGGGTGTCTGGCATCCAGCCCTCGGCATCTCAGGACCCACCTGACCAGGTGAGGCGAACTGGAAGACTCTGGGAAGAAAGATGGGTGGGCCTTGTGGTCCTGGATGGAATCTCTTACTTCCTGATGAATCCTTAATGTGTACTAAAATGTCAACCCTGATACAAAGAAACGTGGACCCTAAGGAAGAGAGTAAGAGGACACAGGGAAAGAAATTGTGGTCGTGGGAGGCTTCCTCATGGGAAATGTTTATTTGGGGTCCTTGGCTGAAATGGTGGAATTAAAAGTCCTGTAGCCTTCAGGACACGTGAGCTTGTGCCTATTACAGGGACTCTGTATTAGTTTCCTAGGGCTGCCATAACAAAAGTACTACCAACAGGGTGGCATGTGACAACAAAAAATTATTCTCTCACGTTCTGGAGGAGAGAAGTCCAAAACCAATGTGTTGGCAGACCACGTTCCTCCAAAGCCCCTAAAGAAAAATTATTCTGTATTAGTCTGTTTTCACACTGATATAAAGTACTACCTGAGGGCGCGGGGCCAGGATGGGTGGGTGACTAGAAACAGCCCTGATCCGAGGTTCCATCAAAAAGAACTATAATAAGTGTGTGAGTGCTTCACTGGCAACCAGGGTATCCAGGTTCTCTCATCAGAACTGACTAGGCGGCTGGAGTGATCCACGGAGAGGAAGGAAGAGCAGTGTTGTGTGGTGGCCCACTTAAGAGCCTCCCAGGGCCGGGGAGTGCCCACCCCCCCAGCCAAGGGAGGCAGTGAGTGAGCTGCTACCCGGCTGGGGAAACAGTGTTTTTTTCCATGGAACTGCTCAACTCATGGATCGGAAGATCCCACTTGGGAACCCACACCACTAGGGCCTAGCATCCCCACCCCAGACCCTCGCAGATTCTCATCAGCCTCTCAGCTGGAATCTGCTTAAGCCTACGGAGCTTGGAGCTCGGCGGTGGTGGGGGGTGGTGCAGAGGAGTGACCAGCACCACAGCTGTGGCTACCTGCTGTCTAAGCCCTTTGAGCTCCTTGGGGGAGGGGCAGCAGCCAGCACTGGGACTCACAACAGCCTAACACGCTAACCTTCCTGGGCTGGGGAAGGACAGCCTCCATCTCTATAGCTCCAGGCTGTGCATTTCTCCTGCTGGAGCCAGAGAGGCTGGACAGCTTGGTCCCAAGATGTATTCCCCACAGTCCAACACATCAGCTGTGGCAGACTGTGGCCAGAGGTTTCTTCAGGCCTGACCCTGACTCATCCTTCCTCACTGGGTGGGGGTTCCCTGCAGGAACTCCAATAACTCCAGCCAAAGACTCAGGGACAGAGCCCAGATCTCCCTGGGCCTGAGCCCCTAGCGGGAGGGGTGGCTGCAGTCTCTGTGGACCAGCAGACTTAGCCTTTCCTCCTGGTAGTTCTGAAGGATCCAGGCAGCCCAGATGAATGGGTTTCCTCCAGCGAAGCACACCCCTTCCACCAAGGGGTAGTCAAAGTGCTTCATTAAACGGGTCTTGTTCCCCATGCCACCCAACTGGTGACTTTCTAAAAAAGGGATGTCAGACACCCTATACAGGAGCGATCCTATTGGCATCAGGTCAGTGCCCTTCGAAGTCAGAGATGCCAGAAGAAGGAGCAGACATGTATCTTTGCTGTTCTCCAGCCTCTTGAGTGACATCTCTAGGTGTGGAAGTGAACCAGACCAATAGGGCCTGAAGTGAACCCCCAGCAAACAACAGCAGCCCTACAGAAGAGGGACCTGACCATTGAAAGAAAAAGAAACAAACAGAAAGCAACAACAGCAGCATCAACAATAACAACAACAAAAAACCCATAAAAACCCCATCCAAGGATCAGCAGCCTCAAAGATCAAAACTAGACAAACTCATGAAGATGCAAAAGAATCAACAAAAAAACGCTGAAAACCCAAAAGGCCAGACTGCCTCTTCTCCTCCAAATGATTGCAGTGTCTCTCCAGCAAGGGCACAGAACTGGACAGAGGATGAGATGGACAAATTGACAGAAGTAGGCTTCAGAAGATGGGTAATAAAAAACTACACTGAGATAAAGGAGTATGTTCTAACCCAATGCAAAGCAGCTAAGAACCTTGACAAAAAGAGGAATTGCTAACCAGAATAATCAGTTAAGAGAGGAACATAAACGACCTGATGGAGCTGAAAAACATGGCACAAGAACTTCGTGAAGCATATGCAAGTATCAACAGCCGAATCAACCAAGCAGAAGAAAGGATATCAGAGTTTGAACACCATCTTGCTGAAATAAGGCATGCAGACAAGACCAGAGAAAAGAGAATGAAAAGGAATGAAAAAAGCCTCCAAGAAATATGGTACTTTATAAAAAAACCAAATCTACAATTGACTGGAGTACCTGAAAGAGATGGGGAGAACAGAAACAAGCTGGAAAACACACTTCTGGATATTATCCAAGAGAACTTCCTAAACCTAGCAAGAGAGGCCAAAATTCAAATTCGGGAAATACAGAGAACACCACTAAGATACTTCATGAGAAGATCAACTTCAAGACACATAATCTTCAGATTCTCCAAGGTTGAAATGAAGGAAAAAATATTAAGGGCAGCCAGAGAGAAAGGCCAGGTCACTATGCTTTACCTACAAAGGGAAGCCCATCAGACTAACAGAAGACCTTTCAGCAGAAACTCTACAGCCAGAGGACAATGGGGGCCAATATTCAGCATTCTTAGATAAAAGAATTTTCAACTCAGAATTTCATATCTAGGCAAACTAAGCTTCATAAGTGAAGGATAAATAAAATCCTCTCCAGACAAGCAAATACCGTGGAATTTTGTTACCACCAGGCCTGCCTTGTAAGAGCTCCTCAAAGAAGCACTTAATCTGGAAAGGAAAAACTGGTACCAACCACTGCAAAAACACACAAAAATATGAAGACCAATGACACTATGAAGAAACTGCATCAACTAGTGTGCAAAATAACCAGATAACATCATGATGACAGAATCAAATTCACACATAAAAATACTGACCTTAAATGTAAATGGGCTAAATGCCCCAATTAAAAGACACAGACTGGCAAATTGGATAAAGATTCAGGACCCATTGGTGTGCTGTATTCAGGAGACCCAACTCATGTGCAAAGACACACATAGGCTCAAAATAAAGGGATGGAGGAAAATTTACCAAGCAAATGGAAAGCAAAAAAAAAAAAAAAACAGGGGTTGCAATCCTAGTCTCTGACAAAACAGACTTTAAAACAACAAAGATCAAAAAAGACAAAGAAGGGCATTACATAATGGTAAAGGGAACAATTCAACAAGAAGAGCTAACTATTCTAAATACATATGCACCCAATACAGGACCACCCAGATTCATAAAACAAGTTCTTAGACTCCCACACAATAATATTGGGAGACTTTAACACCTCACTGTCAATATTAGACATATCAACAAGACAGAATATTAAGAGGGATATTCAGGACTTGAACTCAGCTCTGGCTCAAGTAGACCTAATAGACATCTACAGAACACTACACCCCAAATCAAAAGAATATACATTCTTCTAAGTGCCACATGGCACTTATTATAAAACCGACCACATAGTTGTAAGTAAGACACTCCTCAGCAAATGCAGAAGAACTGAAATCATAACAGTCTCTCAGACTACAGTGCAATCAAATTAGAACTCAGGATTAAGAAACTCACTCAACCACACAATTACATGGAAACTGAACAACCTGTTCCTGAATGACTCCTGGGTAAATAATGAAAATAAGACAGAAATCGATAAGTTCTTTGAAACCAGTGACAATGAAGATACAACATACCAGAATCTCTGGGACACAGCTAAAGCAGTGTTAAGAGGGAAATTTATATCACTAAATACCTACATCAGAAAGCTAGAAAGATCTCAAATCAACACCCTAATATTACAAGTAAAAGAGCTAGAGAAGCAAGAGCAAACTAATCCAAAAGCCAGCAGAAGACAGAAAATAACTAAGATCAGAGAAGAACTGAAGGAGATAGAGACATAAACCCTGCTCCAAAAAATCAATGAATTCAGGAGTTGTTTTTTTTAATTTAACAAAAAAATAGACCACTAGATAGACGAATAAAGAAGAAAAGAGAGAATAATCAAATAGACACAATAAAAATGATAAAGGGGATATCACCACCAACACTGCAGAAATACAAACTACCATCAGAGAAGACTATAAACACCTCCATGCAAATAAACTAGGAAATCTAGAAGAAACTGATAAATTCCTGGACACATACACCCTCCCAAGACTAAACCAGGAAGAAGTCAAATCCCTGACTAGACCAATAACAAGTTCTGAAATTGAGGCAGTAATTAATACTCTACCAACCAAAAAAAAGCCCAGGACTAAATGGATTCACAGCTGAATTCTACCAGAAGTAAAAAGAGGAGCTGGTACCATTCCTTCTGAAACTATTCCAAACAATTGAAAAGGAGAGACTCCTCCCTAACAAATTCTATGAAGCCAGTATCATCCTGATACCAAAGCCTGGAAGTGACACAACTAAAAAAGAAAACTTTGGGCCAATATCCCTGATGAACACTGATGCAAAAATCCTCAATAAAACACTGGCAAACTGAATCCAGCAGCACCTCAAAAAACTTATCCACCATGAACAAGTGGGCTTCTTTCCTTGATGCAAAGCTGGTTCAATGTACACAAATCAATAAACATAATCCATCACATAAACAGAACCAAAGACAAAAACCACATGATTATCTCAACAGATGCAGAAAAGGTCTTTGATAAAATTCAACATTGTTTCATGTTAAAAACGCTCAGTAAACTAGATATTGATGGAACTTATCTCAAAATAATAAGAGCCATTTATGACAAACGCATAGCCAATATATTGAATGGGCAAAAGCTGGAAGCATTCCCTTTGAAAACTGGTGCAAGACAAGGAAGCCCACTCTCACCTCTCCTATTCAACATAGTATTGGAAGATCTGGCCAGGGAAATCAGGCAAGAGAAAGAAATAAAGGATATTCAAATAGGAAGAGAGGAAATCAAATTGTCTCTGTTTGCAGATGACATGATTGTATATTAAAAAAAAAAAAAAAACCATAATCTCAGCTCAAAAACTCCTTAAACTGATAAGCAACTTCAGCAAAGTTTCAGGATACAAAATCAGTATGCAAAAATCACAAGCATTACTTTACACCAACAATAGACAAGCAGAGAGCCAAATCATGAATGAATTCCCATTCACAATGACTACAAAGAGAATAAAATACTAGGAATACAGCTAACAAAAGATGTGAAGGACCTGTTCAAGGAGAACTATAAACCACCGCTCCAGGAAATAAGGACACAAACTAATGGAAAAAATTCCATCATCATGGATAGGAAGAATCAATATCATGAAAATGGTCATACTGTCCAAAGTAATTTATAGATTCAATGCTATTCCCATCAAACGACAACTGATATTCTTCAAAGAATTAGAAAAAACTACTTTAAATTTCATATGGAATCAAAGAAGACCCCATATAACCAAAGACAATCCTAAGCAAAAAAAAAACAAAACTGGAGGCATCATGCTACCTGACTTGAAACTATTCTACAAGGCTACAGTAACCACGACAGCATGGTGGTACTGGTACAAAAACAGACATATAGACCAATGGAACTGAACAGGGACCTCAGAAATAACATCACACATGTACAACCATCTGACCTTCGACAAACCCAACAAAAACTAGAAATGGGGAAAGGATCTCCTATTCAATAAATTGTGCTGTGAAAACTGGCTAGCAATATGCCTAAAACTAAAACTGGACCCCTTCCTTACACCTTATACAAAAAAAGAGGCACTTCTGAGCAAATAGAGCAGACATTACTTTCAAACAGAAAACAGAAACTGGAACCCTTCCTTCCACCTTATACAAAAATTAACTCAAGATGGATTAAAGACTTAAACGTAACACCTGAAACCATAAAAAACCTAGAAGAAAACCTAGGCAACACCATTCAAAACATAGGCATGGGCAAAGACTTCATGACAAAAACACCAAAAGCAATTGCAACAAAAGCCAAAATTGATGAATGGGATCTAATTAAACTAAAGAGCTTCTGCACAGCAAAAGAAACTACCATCAGAGTGAACAGGCAACCTACAGAATGGGAGAAAATTTTTGCAATCTACCCATCTGACAAAGGTATAGTATCCAGAATTTACAGGGAATTTAAACAAATTTACAAGAAAAAAGCAAACAACCCCATCAAAAAGTGGGCAAAAGATATGAACAGACACTTCTCAAAAGAAGACATTTGTGTGGCCAACAAACCTATTAAAGAAGCTCAACCTCACTAATCATTAGAGAAATGCAAATCAAAACCACAATGAGATACCATCTCATGCCAGTCAGAATGACAGTTATTAAAAATTCAAGAAACAATAGATGCTGTCAAGGCTGTGGAGAAACAGGAATGCTTTTACACTGTTGGTGGGAGTGTAAATTAGTTCAACCATTGTGGAAGGCAGTATGGCAATTCCTCAAGGATCTAAAACCAGAAATATCATTTGACCCAGCAATCCCATCACTGGGTATGTACCCAGTGGATTATAAATTATTCTACTATAAAGACACATGCACACGTATTTTCATTGAAGCACTGTTTACAATAGCAAAGTCATGGAACCAGCTCAAATGTCCATCAGTGATAGATTGGATAAAAAAAATGTGGCACATATACACCATGAAATACTACACAGCCATAAAAAGGAATGAGATCATGTCCTTTTCAGGGACATGGATGAAGCTGGAAGCCATCATCCTCAGCAAACTAACACAGGAACAAACAACCAAACACCACATGTTCTCACTCATAAGTTGGAGTTGAACAATGAGAACACATGGACACAGGGAAGAGGACAACAGAGACCAGGGCCTGTTGGAGGATGGGGAGTGAGGGGAGGGAACTTAGAGGACAGGTCAGTAGGTGCAGCAAGCCACCATGGCACACATATACCTATGTAACAAACCTGCACATGTTCTGCACATGTATCCTGGAACTTCTTAAAAAAAAAAAAAAAGAACTACCTGAGACTGGGTAATTTGAGAAGAAAAGAGGTTTAATTGACTCATAGTTCCCCAGGCTGTAAAGGAAGCATGTCTAGGAGGTCTCAGGAAACTTACAATCACGGCGAAGGTGAAGGGGAAGAAAGCATGCCTTACCATGTGGAGCAAGAGAGAGAGAGCAAAGGGGGAAGTGCCACACACTTTTATACCATCAGATCTCATGAGAACTCACTCACTATCACAAGAATAGCATGAGGGAAGTCCTCCCCATGACCCAATCACCTCCCACCTGACATGTGGGGTTACAATTCAACATGAGATTTGGGTGGGACACAAAACAAAAACATATCACCTTCCTTTTCTCTTCCCAGCACCTGGTGGCTCCCAGCAGTCCGTGGCCTTCTTGGGTAGCAGACTCATCACTCCAGTCACTGCCTCCCTCTTGGCATGGCTTTTTCTCCATGTATGCATCTGTGTCTAAATCTCCATCTCCTTTCTCTGATAAAGATATCAGTCCCTGGATTGAGGGCCCACCGTAATCCAGTATGCCCTCATTTTAAATATTTACATCTGCAAATACCCTGTTTCCAATTCAAGAAACATTCTGAGGTTCCAGATGGATGTGAATTTGGGGGTGAGGGGTCACTATTCAACCCAGGACAGAACAGACCCTGAACAGGAATCATGTTGTGGCAATCAAGCTAGATGATGCTTCACTCAAATCCTGTTACTTGGTCTCCCTAAGCCTTGGCTTTCTCCTCTGTGAAATGGTAGGCAGCATCACCCCTAATGGGATTGGGAGATGAATCTGAGATTATATGCTTAATGCAGTTGATGTACAACAGTAGTCCTGTGGAAAAGCCAGCTGAGCTGTGGTGGAGGAGGCTCTTTGCCTGTTCACAGCCCCAAGGGACCTACCCAGCCCTCACAGGGCATTCCACACATCTCCCCAACTCAAGACCAATGACAGAAAGGGGATGCTTTTGAGCAAGACGGTGATTCCTCAGCCCTCAGATGACATCCAGTGGTAACCACCGTGAGGGAGGAATGTAGCATTTTTATCTTTGTAGCTATCTTATTTAGGACTAAAATGGGAGGTAGGTTTTCCTGATGCAGTTCTCAGCTTGACTTTTCCCTTTGGCTTAGTGAGTTTGGGGTCTCGAGATTTGTTTTCCTTTCACACACCTAACCTCACTACTGGTAGGGCTAGTGCTGGCTGTAGCAAGGATTGTTTTGGAAATCTGGCATAATCAACAACCACGAATCCTGGGAGGAAGATGGGACATTGAGAGAGCTGTGCTGCAGAATTTTTTAATTAAAAAACTTCTTTTAAAGTTTTTTTCCAACTTGATTTATATATATATATATAATTTCAACTTTTATTATAGATTAAAGGGTACATGTGCAGGTTTGCTACATGGGTATATTGTGTGACACTGAGGTTTGGGTTCCAAATGATCCCATCACCAAGATAGTGGGCATAGTACCCAACAGGTGGTTTTTCAGCTCACACTCCCCTCTCTCCCCCATCCAGTAGTCCCCAGTGTCTTTTGTTCCCATCTTTATGTCTATCTGTATTCAATGTTTAGCCCCTACTTATAAGTGACAACATTCAGTATTTGATTTTCTATTCTTGAGTTAATTTGCTTAGGATAATGGCCTCCAGCTGCATCCATGTTGCTGCAAAGGACATGATTTCATTCTTTTTTATGGCTGCATAGTATTCCATGATGTATATGTACCACATCTTCTTTCTCCAGTCCACCACTGATGGGCACTTAGGTTGATTCCATGTCTTTGCTATTGTAAATAGTGACATAATGAACACATGAGTGCATGTATTTTTTTTGGTAGAATGATTTGTTTTCTTTTGGATATACACCCAATAATGAGATTTCTAGGTCAGATGGTAGTTCTATTTTAATTTCTTTGAAAGATCTCCAAACTGTTTTCCACATAGGCTGAGTTAGTTTGCATTCCCCTCAATGGTGTACAACCATTCCCCTTTCTTCTCAACCTTGCCAGCATCTGTTATGTTTTACTTCTAAATAATCATCATTCTGACTGGTGTGAGATGGCTTCTCATTGTGGTTTTGATTTGCATTTATCTGGTGAGCACTTTCTCAATTTTTGTTCATCACTTGTATGGCTTCTTTTGAGAAGTGTCTCTTCATGTCCTTTGCCCATTTTTAAATTGGATTATTTGGTTTTTGCTTGTTGATTTACTTGTAGCTTCTGGATATTAGATCTTTGTCAGACACATAGTTTGAAAATATTTTCTCCCGTTCTGTAGGCTGTCTGTTTACTCCATTAGTAATTTGCTGTGCAGAAGCTCTTTAGTTTAATTAGGTCCTATTTGTTAATATTTGTTTTTGTTGCAATTGCTTTTGGGGACTTAGCCATAAATTATTTTCCAAAGCTAATATCAAGAAGTGCATTTCCTAGGTTTTTTTCTAATATTTTTATCATTTGAAGTCTTACATTTAAACCTTTAATCCATCTTGAGTTAATTTTTGTAAGATAAGAGATAGGGATCTAGTATCATTCTGCATATAGCTACCCAGTTATCCCAGCACCATTCATTGAATAAGGAGTCCTTTTCCCATTGCTTATTTTTGTCAATTTTGTCAAAGATCGGATGGTTGTAGGTGTGCAGTTTTATTTCTGGGTTCTCTATTTTGTTCCATGAGTCTATGTGTTTGTTTTTGTGCCAGTACCATGCTGTTTTGGTTACTGTATCCCTGTAGTAGATTTTGAAGTCAGGTAATGTGATGTCTCCAACTTTGTTCTTTTTGCTTAGGATTGCTTTTACTATTCAGGCTAGGGCTCTTTTTTGGTTCCAAATGAATTTTAGAACAGATTTTTTTCTAATTCTGTGAAAAATGATATTGGTATTTTCATAGGGATAGCATTGAATCTGCAATTGCTTTGGGCAGTATGGCCATTTTAACAGTATTGATTCTTCCAATCCATGAGCATGGAATAGTTTTCCATTTATTTGTGTTGTCTCTATTTCTATCAGCAGTGTTTTGTGGCTGTCCTTGTACAGATCTTTCATCTTCCTGTTAGATGAATTCCTAGATATTTCTTTTTTTTGGCTATTGTAAATGTCGTTGTGTTCTTGATTTGGTTTTCAGCTAGAACATTATTAGTGTATAGAAATGCGACTTATTTTTGTACATTGATTTTGTATCCTGAAACTTTATTGAATTCGTATCAGTTCCAGGAGCCTTTTGGCAGAGTCCTTAGGTTTTTCTATATATAGAATCATATCATCAGTAAAGAAAGATAGTTCATCTTCTTTTCCAATTTGGACGCCTTTTTTTTTTGTTCTCTTGCCTCGTTGCCCTGGCTAGGACTTCCTGATGCAGGCTTTTTATAGGAACATTTGTTTCAGTGACTCTCACTTTGAGGCTGGCTCAGGCATGATACTTAGCATGGTTTCACAGCATACTTTCTGAATGCAGAGTCTACACTGAGGTAGATAACTGCAAAAGTTATTTCATATTTGCCATTGGCATTCATTCATTTAGCAGCCAGAAGTCTTTATTTTATGTCTATTGGATAAATGTATTACTTCAAAAAGCACATTGGGAGGGTGCTAATAACCTTTTTTTGTTTAATCAAGGAAAGATTTTGTATATGCCTAAGATTTTTGTAAGCCTGAATCTTCTTGAGTGAGCCAGTGACAGTTCACTGGTAATATTTGCCTTCCATATCCAGGTTGGCAGAACCCAACCAGACACAAATAAACATTTTAAGGAAGTGCCCTTCTTGTCCCACTGACTCAACAAAGCTACAAAAATATCTAACTGTAGCAGCCAGATCCTTTTGAAAGTGGACCTCCACTGAAATGTACTTTCACCTGTAAGTATACAATGATACATATTGACTTTGTCTGGGATGCCATAGTTTGATCCTTCATTATGATTGGCATCAAACTATATAACCTCATTTATGCAATTATTCATTCATTCAACAAATATCCATGCATCAAGTGGCAGGACTGCCTCTAAAATGTCCCCCAACCATCTCTGCCTCCTGGTACTTATATATTCTCCTACACTTGAGTGTAGGCTGGGCCTGGTGACTTGCTTTTGGCAACAAGAGTGCAGCTTAAGTGATGGCATGTCACTTACAAGATTGGTAGTTTATAAAAGACTAACTTCTGTACTGTTCACATTCTCTCTCTCTCTCTCTCTCTCTCTCTCTCTCTGTCTTTCTCTGTATCTTCTTGCTTGCTTTCTCTGATGCAGTAAGTAGTCACGTTGTGGGCTGCCCTATGGAAAGGCTCATGAGAAAAGAGACAGAATCCTGCTGATCCAGTCAGTGAGCTTGGAAGCCTCTCCTACCCCAGTCTAGCCTTGAGTTCACTGCAGCCCAGGCTGATATCTTTTTTTAAAAAAAACCGTTTTCCTGGTTTTGTTTTTTTTCCCATACTTTAAGTTCTGGGATACATGTGCAGAATTTGCAGGTTTGTTACATAAGTATACACGTGCCATGGTGATTTGCTGGTCCCATGAACCCATCACCTATATTAGGTATTTCTCCTAATGCTATCCCTCCCCTAGCCCCCCACCCCTCGACAGTCTCCAGTGTGTGATGTACCCCTCCCCCTGTGTCCATGTGTTCTCATTGTTCAACTCCCACTTATGAGTGAGAACATGCAGTGTTTGGTTTTCTGTTCTTGTGTTAGTTTGCTGAGAATGATGCTTTCCAGCTTCATCCATGTCCCTGCAAAAGACATGAACTCATCCCTTTTTATGGCTGCATATGGTGTATATGTGCCACATTTTCTTTATCCAGTCTATCATTGATGGGCATTTGGGTTGGTTCCAAATCTTTGCTATTGTGAACAGTGCTGCAATAAACATATGTATGCATGTGTCTTTATAGTAGAATGATTTATAATCCTTTCGGTATATACCCAGTAATGGGATTGCTGGGTCAAATGGTATTTTTGGTTCTAGATCCTTTAGGAATCACCATACTGTCTTCCACAATGGTTGAACCAATTTACACTCCCGCCAATAGCATAAAAGCATTCCTATTTCTCCACATCCTCTCCAGCATCTGTTGTCTCCTGACTTTTTAATGATCGCCATTCTAACTGGCATGAGATGCTATCTCATTGTGGTTTTGATTTGCATTTCTCTAATGACCAGTAATGATGAGCTTTTTTTCATATGTTTGTTGGCCGCATAAATGTCTTCTTTTGAAAAGTGTCTGTTCATATCCTTTGCCCACTTTTTGATGGGTTTTTTTCTTGTAAATTTGTATAAGTTATTTATAGATTCTGGATATTAGCCCTTTGTCAGATGGATAGATTGCAAAAATTTTCTCCCATTCTGTAGGTTGCCTGTTCACTCTAATGATCATTTCTTTTGCTGTGCAGAAGCTCTTTAATTTAGTTAGATCCCATTAGCCAATTTTGGCTTTTGTTGCCATTGCTTTTGGTGTTTTTTTCATGAAGTCTTTTCCCATGCCTATGACCTGAATGGTATTGCCTAGGTTTTCTTCTAGGGTTTTTATGGTTTCAGGTGTTATGTTTAAGTCTTTAATCCATCTTGAGTTAATTTTTGTATAAGGTGTAAGGAAGGGGTCCAGTTTCAGTTTTCTGCATATGGCTAGCCAGTTTTCCCAAGACCATTTATTAAATAGGGAATCCTTTCCCCATTGCCTTTTTTTGTCAGGTTTGTCAAAAATCAGATGGTTGTAGATGTGTGACATTACTTCTGAGGCCTCTGTTCTGTTCCATTAGTCTATATACCTGTTTTGGTACCAGTACCATGCTGTTTTGGTTACTGTAGCTTTGTAGTATAGTTTCAAGTCAGGTAGCCTGATGCCTCCAGCTTTATTCTTTTTGCTTAGGGTTGTCTTGGCTATGCAGGCTCTTTTTTGGTTTCATATTAATTTTAAAGTAGGTTTTTCTAATTCTGTGAAGAATGTCAATGGTAATTTAATGGAAACAGCAGTGAATCTATAAATTACTTTGGGCAGTATGGCCATTTTCACAGTATTGATTCTTCCTATCCACAAGCATGGAATGTTTTTCCATTTGTTTGTGTCCTCTCTTATTTCCTTGAGCAGTGGTTTGGAGTTCTCCTTGAAGAGGTACGTCACACCCCTTGTAAGTGGTATTCCTAGGTATTTTAGTCTCTTTGTAGCAATTGTGAATGGGAGTTCACTCATGATTTGGCTCTCTGTCTATTTTTGTTGTACAGGGATGCTTGTGATTTTTGCACATTGATTTTGTATCCTGAGATGTTGGGGGAAATCAGGGACCCTGAACAGAGGGACTGGCTGAAGCCATGGCAGAAAAACATAAATTGTGAGGATTTCATGGACATTTATTAGTTCCCCAAATTAATACTTTTATAATTTCTTATGTCTGTCTTTACTGCAATCTCTGAACATAAATTGTGAAGATTTCATGGACACTTATCACTTCCCCAATCAATACCCTTGTGATTTCCTATGCCTGTCTTTATTTTAATCTCTTAGGCCCATCATCTTCGTAAGCTGAGGAGGATGTATGTCGCCTCAGGACCCTGTGATGATTGTGTTAACTGCACAAATTGTTTGTAGAGCATGTGTGTTTGAACAATATGAAATTTGGGCACCTTGAAAAAAGAACAGGATAACAGCAATGTTCAGGGAACAAGAGAGATAACCTTAAACTCTGACTGCCGGTGAGCTGGGCAGAACAGAGCCATATTTCTCTTCTTTCAAAAGCAAATGGGAGAAATATCACTGAATTATTTTTCTCAGCAAGGAACATCCCTGAGAAAGAGAATGCGTCCCTGATGGTAGGCCTCTTTGGGAAATGAAATGGCCACTTTGGGAAAGTCTATCTTCTATGGTTGCAGCTGTAGGGATGAAATAAGTTCCAGTCTCCCATAGTGCTCCCAGACTTATTAGGATGAGGAAATTCCCACCTAATAAATTTTGGTCAGACCGCTTGTCTGCTCTCAAACTCTGTCTCCTGATGAGATGTTATCAATGACAATGCATGCCCTAAACTTCATTAGCAATTTTAATTTCACCCTGGTCCTGTGGTCCTGTGATCTCGCCCTGCCTCCATTTACCTTGTGATATCTTATTACCTTGTGAAGCATGTGATCTCTGTGACTCACACCCTATTCGTACACTCCCTCCCCTTTTGAAAATCACTAATAAAAACTTGCTGGTTTTACGGCTCAGGGGGCATCACAGAACCTGCCAACATGTGATGTCTCCCCTGGACACCCAGCTTTAAAATTTCTCTCTTTTGTACTCTGTCCCTTTATTTCTCAGACCAGCCAACACTTATAGAAAATAGAAAAGAACCTACATGAAATATCGGGGGTGAATTTCACCTGATATCTGGCTGAATTTCCCCCGATACTGAGACATTGCTGAAGTTGCTTATCAGTTTAAGGAGATTCTAGGCTGAGACAATGGGGTTTTCTAAATATACAATCATGTCACCTGCAAACAGAGACAATTTGACTTCTTCTCTTTCTATTTGAATACCCTTTATTTCTTTCTCTTGCCTGATTGCCCTGGCTAGAATTTCCAATACTATGTTGAATAGGAGTGGTGAGAAAGGGCATCCTTGTCTTGTGCCAGTTTTCAAACGGAATGCTTAAGGCTGATATCTTCATCCTGCTTGTGATAGCTCTTGAGTCAGAAGACCAGCTAAGATTTCTGACCCATGGAAACAGAGATAATCCATGTTGTTGTTTTATGCCACCAAGTTGTGGGCTAATTTGTAACACAGAGATAGATAACTAATACATCTTTACTGGCACTGAAGTTATATTATATATTATATATGTAATATGATATTAATATCTTATATATAATATTATATATTGAGAGCAGATGCAGAATGTGCTGTTGTCTCAAGATATGAAAACAATTTCCACAGGAATTGGCAAATGGCCTCATTGCACCTCTGTTCTAAATGTGGTGACAACATAAGTAAGGATATGTCTTCCCTTTTTAGCTTAAATACATAGGATTAATAAAACTGACCAAACTTTAAGGTGATTTGGAATGACTTTTCATTACATGAGATATTTCTGACTGCTTGGAAATGGTTCGCTATGGACTAGAGAATATGCATACATCTCAGAATAAAATATGTTTGGAGCTTGAAATAGGAATTATTTCACAATATGATATCTCCCTCTGCAAAACTCATTTATATTGATGGAACCACCATTTTAAAAAATCAGAAAAAGAGGTAATAAGGTCATTTCATCCATTCCATTTCTGCTTTCTTCATTTTCACCCAGTATTATATTTTTTCCTCTTTAGTAGCTGCAAAACATGGACTATAAATAAAGTATACAAAAAGATGTATGTCAGTAAAATAGAAAGTATTTGAAGGAAACTTAAAAGAAAGGGCCTGTTAAAATTTGGGGCCAGGATGCACCAAATCCTATGAAATCAAAATACATTCATAAATTTTAGGATCTGTTAGAAACTCCCTGCATTTCTAAGGCTGGGCACAGTGGTTCATGCCTGTAATTCCAAGCACTTTAGGAGGCCAAAGCAGATGGATTGCTTGAGCTCAAGAGCTTAAGACAAGCCTGGACAACATGGCAAGATCCCATCTCTTTCTCTCTCTCAATCTCTCTCTCTCTCTCTGTATGTATATAAATATATATATATAATATATATATATAAAACTGCATTTCTACTCTATCAATACCTATATTCCCAAATTTAATTCAAGAAAATTAGGTAGATACCCAAATGGAGTGAAGATAGGCAGTTGGATATAAGAGTCTAGAGCTCAGGAGAAGGGTTCAGGCTGGATGAGAGCTCCAAGGGAGTGGTAGAGATAAAGAAGAAAAGAGCCTCAAGGCTATAGACTGATAAGCTCCAGTATTAGGATGGTGAGAAGAAAAGGAGCAACTCACAAAGAAAACTAAGGAAGTCTGGCTCAGTCTCATTCAAAGCAGCGTTCACTGGGAGGAGTAGAACATTCCTACTGACTCCTAAAGATTGTGTCCTTGGCTTTTCCTATCCTCTCTGCACGCTCCCACTCTTACTTATCTCATTTAGCCCTATGTCCATTAAACATTCATCCTCATGAAAATTACTCCAAACTCTGTCTCTATTCCTACCTTCGGGACAGCTTTACCTGGCTATCTATACCCAGGTAGTGTCTCAGTGAAACATGTCCCAAATCAAACTAATCATCTTAAATCTCCACAGAGACGCCATCTTCTCCTGAGACTTCCCTTGAGCAATTTTGATGTGATCTTCTCCTAAAAGGCTTCCCTTGAACAATTTATCTATAAAAGCCTTCTACCCTTTCCCCCAAACATTCTCTGTCTCCTTAGGTTGTTTTATTTTTGGTAACAGTATTTCCTAATACTCAACATTATATTATGAATTTTCGTCTTTGTTAATTCTCTCTATTGCTCTAAAATAGATGCCCTGTGAGGACAGGGATTTAGATTCTTGGATTCCTTGATGTATCCTCAGCTCCTAAAATGGTCTCTGGCCAAAGTAAGGGCTCAATAAATACTTCCTGATTCTGATTTTTTTAAGCTTCTCATTACCAGATTTTAAAAATTAAACTTACAATTTTGGAGCCCAGGTAATAAAACCAAAAATAGATGGGATTGCATCAAACTAAAAAGCTTCTGCATAGTAAAGAAAACAACCAACAGAGTAGAGACAAATTATGGAATGAGAGAAAATATCTGCAAATTACACACCTGATAAGAGGTTAATATCCAAAATATTTAGAGAACTCAAACAACTCAACAGCAAGAAGACAAATAACCCAATTAAAATTGTAAGAATGGGCAAAGGAGATGAAAAGACATTTCTCAAAAGATGACATACAAATGGCCAACAGATGAAAAAGTGCTCAACATCACTAATTGGGGAAATGTAAATTAAAACCACAATGAAATATCAACTCATGCTTGTTGCAATGGCTATTATCAAAAAGACATAAAATAAGTACTGGCAAAGCTACGGAGAAAAGGAACTCTTGTGTAATATTGGCAGGAATATAAACTAGTATAGCCATTATGGAAAATAGTATGGAGGGTCCTCAAAATATTAAAAATACAACTACCATATGATTCAGCAATCCCACTTCTGGATATATAACCAAAGGAAGTGAAATCAGTATGTCTAAGAGACACTCACACTCCCGTGTTCATTGCAGCACTATATACAACAGTCACAAATGGAATTAACCTAATGTTTATGGATGGATGGATGAATAATTTTTTAAAGTACTATTCAGCCTTCCATTGGCATTCAGATTTCCTTGCCATTTTTAACAACGTGGATAAACCTGGAGGACACTAGCTAAGTGAAATAACCCAGGCACAGAAAGACAAATATTGCATGATCTCACTTATATGTGGAATCTTAAAAAGTCAAACTCTTTCAGGACATAGGCATGGGCAAGGACTTCATGTCTAAAACACCAAAAGCAATGGCAACAAAAGCCAAAATTGCCAAATGGGATCTCATTAAACTAAAGAGCTTCTGCACAGCAAAAGAAACTATCATCAGAGTGAACAGGCAACCTACAAAATGGGAGAAAATTTTCGCAACCTACTCATCTGACAAAGGGCTAATATCCAGAATCTACAATGAACTCAAACAAGTTTACAAGAAAAAAACAAACAACCCCATCAAAAAGTGGGTGAAGGACATGAACAGACACTTCTCAAAAGAAGACATTTATGCAGCCAAAAAACACATGAAAAAATGCTCACCATCACTGGCTATCAGAGAAATGCAAATCAAAACCACAATGAGATACCATCTCACACCAGTTAGAATGGCAATCATTAAAAAGTCAGGAAACAACAGGTGCTGGAGAGGATGTAGACAAATAGGAACACTTTTACACTGTTGGTGGGACTGTAAACTAGTTCAACCATTGTGGAAGTCAGTGTGGCGATTCCTCAGGGATCTAGAACTAGAAATACCGTTTGACCCAGCCATCCCATTACTGAGTATATACCCGAAGGAAAATAAATCATGCTGCTATAAAGACACATGCACACATATGTTTATTGCAGCACTATTCACAATAGCAAAGACTTGGAACCAACCCAAATGTCCCACAATGATAGACTGGATTAAGAAAATGTGGCACATATACACCATGGAATACTATGCAGCCATAAAAAATGATGAGTTCGTGTCCTTTGTAGGGACATGGATGAAACTGGAAATCATCATTCTCATTAAACTATCGCAAGAACAAAAAACCAAACACCACATATTCTCACTCATAGGTGGGAATTGAACAATGAGAACACATGGACACAGGAAGGGGAACATCACACTCTGGGGACTGTTGTGGGGTGGGGGGAGGGGGGAGGGATAGTTTTAGGAGATATACCTAATGCTAAATGACGAGTTAATGGGTGCAGCACACCAGCATGGCACATGTGTACATATGTTACTAACCTGCGTATTGTGCACATGTACCCTAAAAGTTAAAATATAATAATAATAATATTAAATTAAATTAAATTTTAAAAAGTCAAACTCATGGCCAGGCGCGGTGTCTCATGCCTGCAATCCCAGCACTTTGGGAGGCAGAGTCAGGGGGATCACGAGGTCAGGAGCTAACACGGCGAAACCCCGTCTCTACTAAAAATACAAAAAATTAGCCGGGCATGGTGGCAGGTGCCTGTAGTCCCAGCTACTCGGGAGGCTGAGGCAGGAGAATAGCTTGAACCCGGGAGGCGGAGCTTGCAGTGAGCCAAGATCGCACTACTGCACTCCAGCTTGGGGGAGACAGAGTGAGACTCCGTCTCAAAAAAAAAAAAAAAAAAAAAAAGTCAAACTCATAGAAGCAGAGAGTAGAATAGTGGATGCCAGGGGCTGGGGAATGGCAGGAGGGGAGAAGATGGAGAGATAGTGGTCAAAGGGTACAAAGTTCAGTTAAGATCAATAGGTAGTTCTGGAAATCTAATACACAGCATAGTAACTAAAGTTAATAATGTACTTGAAAATTGCTGAAAGAGTAAATCTTAAATGTACTCACCACGAAGTATGACAAATATGTGAAGTGATAGATATGTTAATTTGCCAACCATTTCACAATGTATACATATATCAAAACATCACATTGGACACCATAAATATATAGTTTTTTGTCAATTATACCTTATTAAAGCTGGAGAATAATGAATAGATTTATTATTTTGAGATAATTTTAGATTCACTTGCAGTTGTAAAAAAAAAAAAAATAACACAGAGGAACCCAATGTGCCCATTACAGTTTCTCCCAATGATAACATCTGTCTGTTTAACCATTCAGCCACTGAAGGACAGGTCCTCTAGGTTTATCCACGTAGTCACAAATGGCAGGGTTTTCTTTTTTAAGACTGAATAACATTTTGTAAAAAATGTATTCATCCATCCATCCATGAACATTAGGTTAATTCCATTTGTGACTATTGTAAATAGCGCTGCAGGGAACATGGGAGTGCAGATATCTCTTGGACTTACTGATTTCATGTGTAAGCTGTGTTCCAGTTTGGGCTATTTCAAATAAAGGTGCTATAAATATTTGTGTACATGTGTCTGTATAAATGTAAGTCTTCATTTCTCTTGGATAAAACGCCCAAAACTACAATTACTTGGTTGAATAGTAATTCTGTGTTTAATTCTTTTTGGAAACTCAAATTGTTTTCCAGAGTGGCATACCACTTTACATTCCTACCAGCAATGTATAAATGCTTCATTTTCTCTGCATCCTGTCCAGCATGTTATATTTTCACTATTTTTAATTTTGGTTTTTCTGATAAGTGTGTGGTGATAGCTCACTGCAGTTTTAACTTGCATTTCTCTAAAAGCTAATGTTGTTCAGCATCTTTCCATGTGTTTATTTTCCGTCTGTATATCCACTTGGATGAAATATTTATGTCTTTTTCTTATTTTCTAATTAAACTGTTTGGGGTTTTTTTTTTTACTGTTGAATTATCAGAGTTCCTTGTATATTTGAAATACTAGCCTTTTCTTGAATATGTGGTTTGCAAACGTTTTTAGCTCATCTCCTCTTCTTGATAGGGTCTTCCACAGAGCAAAAGTTTTTATTGATGAAGTCCAATTTATCAATTCTCCTTTTATGAATTATGCTTTTGGTCTTCCATCTAAGAACTCTTTGTAGCTCTAGATCCTGGAGGTTTTCTCCTATATTCTTTTTTCTATAATTTTTATAGTTTTACATTTAAGCCCATGATCCATTTTGACATAATTTTTTTATAAGGTGTGAGACTTAGGTCAAGATTCACTTTTTTTGCTTATGGATGTCCAATTGCTCTAGCACCATTTGCTGAGAAAGCTCTTTCCTGCACTGAATTTCTTTTAGACCTTTGTAAATATCAACCGAATATTTTTTTGGGGGGGTCTATTTCTGGGTTCTCTATTCCAAGGTTCCCTGCCCCACAGCCCATTAGGAACCCAGCCGCACAGCAGGAGGTGAGCAGCAGGCCAACAAGTGAAGCTTCATCTGTATTTACAGCCACTCCCCATCGCTTGCTTGCATTACCACCTGAGCTCCACCTCCTATCAGATCAGCCAAGGCATTAGATTCTCAAAGGAGCACGAACCCTATTGTGAACTGTGCATGTGAGAGATCTAGGTTGCATGCTCCTTATGAGACTCTAATGCCTGATGGTCTGTCATTGTCTCCCATCACACTCAGATAGGAACGTCTAGCTGCAGGGAAACAAGCTTAGGTCTCCCGCTGATTCTACATTATGGTGAGTTGTATAATTACTTCATTATCTATTACAATGTAATAATAATAGAAATAAAGTGCACAATAAATGTAATGTGCTTGAATTACCCCAAAACCATCCCTCTACCTCACCCCCATGGTCCATAGAAAAATTGTCTTCCACAAAACCCATCCCTGGTACCAAAAAGGCTGGGGAACCACTGCGCTATTCTGTTCCCGCCATCTGTGTGTCTATCCCTCCACAATACCACACAGTCTAGATTACTGTAGCTATATAATAAGTCTTGAAATCAAGTATGGCTATTACACCTCCTCCCATTGTGCTCTTATTTTTTAGAAATGGTTTTAGCTATTGTATTTCTTTTGCCTTTCCACATGAATTTTAGAATAATGTTGTCTATGTCTATAAAAAATCTTGCTGATATTTTGATAGGAATTGCATTAAATCTGTATATCAATTTGGGGAGAATTGACATCTTTGCTATGTTGAGTCTTATAGTCCATAAACATGCCACAACTCTTGTTTATTTAGATCTTCTTAGATTTCTTTCAGAGTTCTGTAGTTTTCAGCATACAAGCCCTGTATACATTTTGTTATATTTATACCTAAAAGTTCCTCTGCCTTTCTCTTTGACTTTAAATGGTATTACATTTTTGAATGTTACATTTTGAACATTTTTATGTTCTTTAATATGTTTTGCATATTATCTTAAGTTTTGTGACATTGGTGAATTCACCTGTTATTTTTGGGAGTTTTTTTTTTGGTAAATATCTTGGCATTTCTATGTAGACAGACATATCATTTGCAAATAAGAACAGTTTTATTCCTTCCCTATGGTCTGTATGTCTATTTCCTTTCCTTGCTTTATTGCACTGGCTACAACCTCCAACATTAAGTTTAATTAGAGTAGTGAGAGTGGACTTCCTTTATTAAATAAGTTTTGCAACTATATATCAATGAGGAATATTAGTCTGTAGTTTTCTTTTCATGTATGATATTTTTCTGCTTTGGATATCAAGATAACACAAGCTTCATAAAATGAACTGGGAAGTAGTTCTTCCTCTTCTATTGTGTGGAGAGATTGTACAGAATTGGTATTAATTTTCCTTTAAAGTTTGGTAGAATTCTCCAGTGAAACAATCTGGGCCTAGAGATTTCTTTTTTTTTTTTTTTTGAGTCAGAGTCTCACTCTGCTGTGAGGCTGGAGTGCAGTGGCATGATCTTGGCTCACTGCAACCTCCACCTCCCAGGTTCAAGCGATTCTCTTGCCTCAGCCTCCCAAGTAGCTGGGACCGCAGGTGTGTGCCACCATGCCCAGCTAATTTTTGTATTTTTGGTGGAGACGGGGTTTCATCACGTTGGCCAGAATGGCCTCTATCTTTTGACCTTGTGATCCGCCCACCTTGGCCTCCCAAAGTACTGGGATTACTGGCATGAGCCACTGAGCCCTGCCGGGCCTAGAGATTTCTTTGGGGAAAATTTTAAATTACAAATTCAATTTCCTTAATAGTTATAGAGCTGTTCAAATTATCTATTTCATATTGGATGACTTATGGTAGTTGGTGTTTTTTGAGGAATTGGTCCATTTTATCTAAATTTACCAAGTTATATCAACATAATGTCAAATCTGCCACCAACAAACATCAAGTTTATGTTTGTAGAGATGCTCCGAGTATTCTCTTATTATTCTTTTCAGGTCCGTAAGGTCTGTAGTGATATTTTGTTTCATTCCTGATGTTGGTAATTTGTATCTTCTTTTTTTCGTTATCAGTCTTGCTAGCGGTTTGTAAATATGATTGACCTTTGCTAAGGCCCAGCAATTTCTTTCATTGGTTTTCTACATTTTTTTCTGTTTTCAATTTCATCAATTTCTGCTCTTCTTTTTATTATTTCTTTCCCTCTCCTTGCTTTGGATTTAGTCTTCTCTTCTTTACCTAGATTCTTGAGATGATAGCTTATATTATTTATTTAACACTTTTGTTATTTTCTAATGTATACATTTAGTGCTATAAGTTTCCCCCCCAGCACTGCTTAACTGTGTCCTATAAATTCTGTTGTGTTGTTTCTATTTTCAGTCAGTTCTATGTATTTTATTTCCCTTGAGACTTCTTTTTTGATCCACGAATTATTTAGAAGTGTGTTGTTTCCAAGTGTTTGGAGATTTTTTTGTTATCTTTTCTAGTGTGATTCTTTTGTGGTCATAGAACACACTGTATAATTGCAATTTGCTTAAATTTTTTGAGGTTTGTTTTATGGCCCAGGGTATGGTTGATCTTGGTATATATCCCATGAGCACTTTAAAATAAGAGGCATTCTGCTATAGATAGGTGGAATGTTTTATAAATACTCCATAGATGTTGTTAGTTGATGCTGCTGTTGAGTTCTTCAATATCCTTGCTAATTTTATGTCTAGTTGTTATCTAAATTGTTGAGAGTGTTGAAGTCACCAACTATAACTATGGACTTATCTATTTCACCTTTCTCTTCACATGTTTTATAACTCTGTTGCATACACATTTAGGCTATGAATTGTGCGTGGATTGGCCCTCTTGTCATTATATAATGTTCCTTTATGTCTCCAATAATTTTCTTTGCTCTGAAGTCCACTTTATATGATGTTAAAATAGCCACTTCTGCTTTCCTTTAATTAGTGTGTACATGATATAACTGTTTCCATCTTTTTGCTTTCCACTGGCCTATATCATTATATTTAAAGTGAGTTTCTTTTAGCTTCTTGGCATATGTTGATGCTCCTCAGCTTATTATGTTCTGATAAACCCATCATAAGTTGAAAATATTCTAGGTCAAAAATACTTTAATACATGTAACCTACTGAACATCATAGCTTATCGTAGCCTACCTTAAACATGCTCAGAACACTTACATTTGCCCACAGTTGGGCAAAATCATCTAACACTAAGTCTATTTGTAATAAAGTGCTCAATAGGTCATGTAATCTGTACTGAAAGTGAAAAACAGAATGATTGTATAGGTACTCAAAGTATGGTTTCCGCTGAATTACTACTGCTTCACACCATTGTAAAGTAAAAAAATTATAAGTCGAACCATTATAAGTTGGGACCATCTGTAGCTGAGCCTTATTTAATTCACTCCACCGATCTCTCTTTTATTTGGTCTATTAGGACCATTTACGTTTAAGGTAATTAATGTTTATGCATAAGTGTGCCATTTTAACGTTAGTTTTGTTTGATGTCTATTTTTCTTTCTTTTTTATTTTACTTTAAGTTCTGGGATACATGTGCTGAACATGCAGGTTTGTTACATAGGTATACATGCGCCATGGTGGTTTGCTGCACCCATCAACCTGTCATCTAGGTTTTAAGTCCCACAGGTATTAGGTAATTGTGATGTCTACTTTTCTTTTTCTTTCTTTTTTTTTTTTTTTTTTTTTGAGACAGAGTCCTGCTCAGTCGCCCAGGCTGGAGTGCAGTGGCGCAATCTTGGCTCACTGCAGCCTCAGCCTCCTGGGCTCAAGCCATTCTCCTGCCTCAGCCTCCCAAGTAACTGGGATTACAGGCACCCACCACCATCCCTGGCTAATTTTTGTATTTTTAGTAGAGACGGGGTTTCACCATGTTGCCCAGGCTGATCTTGACCTCAGACGATCTGCCCACCTCGGCCTCCCAAAGTTCTGGTATTACAGGCGTGAGCCGCCACACCCAGCCTGTGATGTCTATTTTTCATGTCTCTTTCTCTTTCCTGCTTTCGTGTGAGTTAAACATATTTCAGAATTCAATTTTGATGTGCCTATAGAATTTTTTACTTTTATCTAAATATTGCTTTTTTAGTGGTTGCTCTACATATTACCTTATATTAATAGGTATAATAATAGGTAATATATATACAGAAGACATTCTACAGGTGTTGTCATTTTACCAGTCCGAATGAGGTATAGAAACTTACTTCTCTTTATATTCCTTTATCCTTCCTCCTTTATAGTATAATTATTGTAATAATTTCCTCTACATTTAAAACCACAGTAGACAGCGTTATGCTTTTGCTTTCACCACCAAATATATTTTAGAAAGCTCAAGGGAAGAAGAAGAAGAGAAGAAGCTCTATCTCCAGGCTGGAGTGCAGTGGCGTGATCTCAAGTGATTCTCCTGCCTCAGCCTCCCGAGTAGCTGGGATTATGCGCCACCATGCCCAGCTAATTTTTGCATTTTTAATAGAGACGGGGTTTCACCGTGTTGGCCAGGTTGGTCTCGATCTCTTGACCTCGTGATCCGCAGGCCTCAGCCTTCCAAAGTGCTGAGATTACAGGTGTGAGCCACCATGCCCGGCTAATTTTTTGTATTTTTAGTAGAGATGGGGTTTCACTGTGTTAGCCAGGATGGTCTCAATCTCCTGACCTCGTGATCCGCAGGCCTCAGCCTCACAAAGTGCTGAGACTGAGATTACAGGCTGAGCCACCGCCTCCAACTGTCCTTTTGTATTTTTCTTTTTTTTTTTTTTTTTTTTTTGAGATGGAGTCTCGCTCTGTCTCCCAGGCTGTAGTGCATTGGCACAATCTCTGCTCACTGCAACCTCTGCCTCTTGGGTTCAAGAGATTCTCCTGCCTCAGACTCCCGAGTGGCTAGGACTACAGGCGCATGTCACCACGCCTGGCTAATTTTTTGTATTTTTAGTAGAGACAGGGTTTCACCGTGTTAGCCAGGATGGTCTCGATCTCCTGACCTCGTGATCCTCAGGCCTCGGCCTCCCAAAGTGCTGGGATTACAGGCTGAGCCACCGCACCCGGCCTGTCCTTTCGTATGTACATGGAGACTTTATTACATAGATATGATTGATTACATCATTGGCCTTTGGTTACCAAGTCAACCTTCAACCCCTCCTCTCCCTTCCCTGGAGGTTGGGGGGTGGGGCTAAAAGTTCCAACCCTCCAATCTCATGACTAGTTTTCCTAGCAGTGAGCCCCACATTTTGTGTTTTCTGCAGGCTTTCCAAAAATCACCTTGTTAATATAAATTCAGGTGTGGTTGAAAGGAGTTTGTTATGAATAACAAAAAATACATCTTTTACCTGCTTGGGAGCTGTTTCAAGAACAAGTGACAAAAGGCCAAATACTTTAACAAGAATACTCCTATTGCTTCAGTTACTCAGGATTTTACAAATGTTTTAGGAGCTCTGAGCCAGGAACTGTAAATAAAAACCAAAATATATACAGTAGTCCCCCTTATCTGCAGTTTCACTTTCCAAGGTTTCAGTTACCAGTGGTCGACTGCAGTCTGAAAATGCTACATATGATAAGATATTTAGAGAGAGACCACATTCACATGACTTTTACACAGTATATTGTTATAATTGTTTTATCATAAGTTATTATTGTTGATCTCTTACTATGCTTAATTTATAACTTAAACTTTATTATACATATTTATTAAATGTTTTTTAAATTTTTAAAAATTTGTTTAGTATTTTTTATAGAGAGGAGATCTCTGTATGTTGCCTAGGCTGGTCTCAAACTCCTGGGCTCATGTGATCCTCCTGCCTCGGCCTCCCTAAGTGCTAGGATTACAGGTGTGAGCCACTGCACCCAGCCTGTATGTTTGTATATAAAAAAAACACAGTATATACACAGTATATACATATATATATGTGTGTGTATATATATATACATATATGTGTATATATATATGTGTGTGTGTATATATATATATATATATATATATATATATATATATATATGTTTCAGTACTGTCCACAGTTTTAGGCCTCCACCAGGGGTCTCAGAGAATATCACCCAAAGATAAGGGAGAACTACTGTATGCTTTATTGTATCACAGTATCATGCTTACTGTGTTTTTTTCTTCCTTCTTGATGATTCAGGTTTTCTTCTTTTATGGTTCCCTTTCTGCTCAGAGAAGTTCAGTTTGCTATACTTTTAGGGCAGGTATGCTAATGACAAATTATCTTCGTTTTACTTTGAGAGTGTTTTGATTTCTGCTTCATTCCTGAGGATATTTTTGCTGGGACTATGAGTCTCAGTCAACAGTTTTTTTCTTTCAGCATTTGGAAAACGTTGTGCCACTTTCTTCTAGCCTCCGTGGTTTCTGATGAGAAATACATCGTCATTTGATTTGTTTTCCCCTCAGGTAAGGTTTTGTTTCCCTCTCACTACTTTCAAGGTATCCTTCTTTGTCTTTAATTTTTAGAAGTTTGATATGATGTGTCTTGGTGTGATTTTTTTTTTTAACTTACCCTGTTTGGGGTTCACTGAGCTTCTTGCAACTGTTAAATTATATCTTTTGTCAAATTTAGGAAGTGTTCAGCCACTATTTCTTCAAGTAATTTTTCAGCCCCATCTTTTTCATCTCTCTTCAGAACTCTGATGACGTGAATGTTAGGCCTTTTGTTATAGTTTGACCAGTTTTAATGTAAGAAACGTCATTCTAATAAAGTGCAAGGATGGAGTTTACCATTTTTCTTATAGTTACAGCCAGGCACTGCCGCCAGCATATACACAAAAAGAAATCTGTGCCCACTGTGAATCTATTTTTCTCACAATCCAGTGACCTTCTATTAGAGCTCCCATATCCCTCCCATATTAAAGGCAGGCGGGGACTTCACAGCATTTAATGGGTTCTTTATCTCCTAAAGAAAAATCTACAAAAGAGGTATAGCAAAGGCAAAATGAAATTTGGAATAATGGAAATAATTTTTAGAGAAAAAGTTCAAAAAAGTGGTAAAAAGATTAAATATAGTGCATTGTTAAAAGGTTGGCTCTGAACACAATACTCCCTCAAAGAGGCTTGAAGAGAAATCAAATGGTGTTCAAAATTCCCAATACAGCCTTCACAACAGTGATTTCCACTTGATTAATAGCTAGAAAGCCCTCTTATGCAAGCAGTTTGAACCTCCCTTATTGAATACAGTGCTTACAGCTAAACAATTTATTCATGTTTACAAAGATGACCACGTCCCTCACTTACATAAGCTCTGTTCCCTGCATTTGTGGGTTTGTGCCATTGCTGCTTCTTGATTGACAAGCGCAGAGGCTAGTGGACTCTCCTGGACCATACCATAGAGTGCCCTCCAAACCAAAGTGCTTCTAAAACCCCCTGAACTTCCTCTGTGTTAACAATTTTCACATTTTGCTGATAGTCCCCCTTGAACATCTGTCTCCCCGTATTGACCCTGTGTTCTGTGAGGTCTGATGCAAATCCCATCTTTTTTACTGAGCTCCAGTGTCTGGCACATAGGGGATGCTCAATAAATGTTTTGTCTAATAAATTTGTGAATGAACAAGATCTCTCTGTACATACAGAAAAAGATCTATGCACTCCAAACTCTATACATTCATTCATTCAGTCATTTATTTCAAAAGGTTTTTACTGAATGTCTCCTATGTGCCAGGTGAGGTGCCAGACACTGAAAGTATAAGAAAAAAAAGAATGTGATTTATTTTCCAATGAGGAACTCTCATGTCAGACCTGTGCTCCCAAATATTGGCTTGAGCTCCCACATGTGCCCCTAGATCAGGGACTGGAAAACCTGACCACTTCCTTCTTTTGTAAATAAAGTTTTGTTCATGCTACAATGACCTGCAATGCTTAAAATACTTAATCTCTCTCTCTGTATAGGAAAATTTTACCAATCCCTGCCCTAAATCACAAATTGCAGAATATCATGTGGATATACCCTCTGCTTGCCTGGAAATACCTGCAATGTCAAACAGACAAGGTCATGGCTCAATCCTTTAGCCAACACTTACAGTCAATTTTATTGGGGGATATTAAATTAATAGACAAAATATAAGCATTTGCCACCCCCCAAAATCTTCAGATCACATATCACTCACTGCTAATCAAAGTCCATAGTTTTATTGCAATGTGTTCTATCTGCATTTAAACTCACAGAATGGAGACAACCAAAGGTGGTCTGCAGTCAGCATTCAGGACAATTGTTTGGGCTCCATCACTTAGTAGTGGGGAATACTTTATGTCTAGGCACATGCAATATACAGCTCACATTCCATTGACCTTGAAGTCAGAGCATGTTTGGAATGTTTGAGGAACAGCCAGGGGTTCAACATGGCTGGAAGAGAGTGATATGGTTTGGCTGTGTCTCCACCCAAATCTCACCTTGAAATGTAACAATTCCCACATGTCAAGGGTGGGGCCAGGTGGAGATAATTGAAACTTGGGGTGGTTTCCCCATACTATTCTCACAGTAGTGAATAAGTCTCACAAGATCTGATGGTTTTATAAATGGGAGTTCCCCTGCCCATGGTCTCTCTTGCCTCATGCCATGTTAGAGATCCCTTTGCTCTTTCTTTGTCTTCTGCCATGATTGTGAGGCCTCCCCAGCCATGTGGAACTGTGAGTCCCTTAACCCTCTTTCCTTTATAAATTACCCTGTCTTGGGTATGTCTTTATTAGCAGCATGAGAACTGAGTGATACAGGCAGTGAGGGGGTGCAGTGGGAGATAAGAAGGGGTGAGGGGCAGGCTCCTGTGAGGACTTGGGTTTGCACTCCAAGTGAGATGGAAACCACTGAAGGATTTTGAGTAGAGGAGTGATCTATCTGACTTGTGTTCTGAGATGATCACTCTGGTTGATGTGCGGGGATTAGATAGTAGGGGTCAGAGTGAAAGCAGGGCCACAGGGAGGAGGCCAGTGGAATGATACAGATGAGACTTAGCACTGAACCTGTCACACAGTAAGTGCTCCTAGGATGGCAACTATAATTATCATTATGAACTTGACATACCAGCCTGGCTTACTTTTCACTGCTTGTTCATCAAACTGGTGAGTATCTCTTGTGGAAATAAAAAGATAAATTGGGCTGGGTGCGGTGGCTCATGCTGTAATCCCACCGCTTTGGGAGGCTGAGGCAGGTGGATCACCTGAGATCAGGAGTTCGAGACCAGCCTGACCAGCATGGAGAAACCCCATCTCTACTAAAAATACAAAATTAGCCAGGCGTGGTGGTGCATGCCTGTCATCCTAGCTACTCAGGAGGCTGAGGCAGGAGAATCTCTTGAACCCGGGAGGCGGAGGTTTCAGTGAGCCGAGATCACACCATTGCACTCCAGCCTGGGCAACAAGAGCGAAACTCCGTCTCAAAAAAACAAACAAACAAAAAATAATAATAAATAAATAAATAATAAAATGAGTCTAAGTTTCCTTTTGTAGTTTAAAAACTGGCCATGAATGCAATTCCCTAAGAAAGTTTTCATGTTTAAGCAATTATATGAGAGGTTCCTATGGAAAGATCTTTGAAAGATGGGCTCCTGTTTGCAGGTAAGAACTCCACTGTGCTTGTAAAAGCCAGTCTCTGGTTTTGTAGTCACACCTAGACCTAACAGATGCAAAACTCAGAAGAGAGAAAAGGAAAACCCTCTATTACCATTATAAGAGTTCACATATCCAGAGCAAAATAGTTTTGCTTCAGAAAAATTCTAATCAAGGCAGCCTTGGAGTTAATTTTTCCCACATGTGCAGCCCACATGGCTACCTCAGCAAATGCCTTTTAATTCTTTTTAAGGAGTTGCTGCATCCATTGACTGTCTAGCCCTCCATCATAAGGATAAGTCTGCACAGGCTTCATAACAAGGCATCCTCCTCAAACCGCTGGCTTTCTAAATTAGCAGAGTGCTTCTGCAAAGCAACATGGTATTAATGTAGCAGAAGCCACAAAGATGTCAGAAACACTATTCCTTTGCATTCATTCTAAGGCAATAATCAGAATAAATAGTTATGTGCAAGAAGATGCTTTTGGCAACATGTCCTAAAAAATGATAAAAATTTGAGAAGTGAACAAATTACCTAACAATGTGGGAATAGTTTAGTAACGTATGAAATATTAGGCAGAGGAACACTTTAAATATGAAGTCTTCAGAAACATAGAAAATATTTTTGGCATGATGTTACGCAAAAAAGCAGGACACAAAATAGATATTGCTTTGTGGTCAGAAGTATATAAAATGCTTATGTGTGGTTAGACATGGGTGGAAAATGAGCAAAAAATGAAAATTATTACTTGAAGGTGCTGGAAATAGAATTTTTCACTTCAAAATATTTGTTGATGTTGTTGCTATGCCAACTTTTCCATAAAAATGTTTAAAACAATTAAAAGTACCAAAGATGCGGACTCCCTAAGGCTGGGCAAAATGATGCATTCTCTCATACACTGCTTACCAAGTGTTTTCTTCCCCTGTTGCTTAAGCACAGATTATATATCACCTGCTGACATTTGTCTTCTCACTTGCTGCTCCCTGGTAAGTCTTCGGAACGTGACCGACAGGCATCAAAGCCTCCAAACCAACACAGCCAGAGCTGGAAACACTTGACGCCTCCACCTGGAATTTTATGACTCATCTCCTGTCCATAGAAACGGGGTCTGGGTGGATGAAAAAGTTTGAGTTAGATCCCTTTACCTAAGGGAACCATATGGTCTATGCTTTTGAGTAATGAGTCATTTAAGCCAGACTAAGCTTGTAAACAACTTCATTTTTTCTGCCCCATGATAACCCATTCATTTATTTATTCATTCAGTCCCCAAGCCTGGAGGAAACAGCTTTCATTTGTCCAGAATTTGCTCTGCATTAAAGAAGTAAGATGCATCAGAAATAGTCTTAATAAGAAGCTCAAAAGGGAACTGGGAAAGAGAAATACATCTTCAATTCTGTAAAATGAGTTACAGTCTTGCTTTCACCATTTGGGAAATGGAGGAAGGAGTTCCTACTTCACAAAGTTAAGGGAGGATTTAGTGAAATGTCACATGTAAAAAGCCTTCAGGAAATAGATAATGACTCAGGAAATGTGTCTTTCTTTCCTGTTGACATTTTATGCTGAGCTGCTGTCATCACTCTAACATGGAGGAATAAGGGAACTCCAGGGATTTTGCTGATGACAGGCAGGGAAGGGTCCTCAGAAGCAGAAATGTTCATGCCAAGCCTGGGAGGATGGGTAGGATTCCTCCAGGGGGAAGAGAGGGGACAAGGCCATTCCAGACTGAAGAAACTGGGTGCACATGTATGGACGGGGTGGGACCGTGCTACATGCATGCCCCTCCATGGGTATTGCTCTAGCATCCTTTACTTGCTTGGAGTTCAAGATTAGGTTACATTACTTTCAACATTCTGTGAGAATAAAAAGAGACCAATCAAATGAAAATGAGCAAAAACTACTTATTCAAAATTTGCAATTGCAAGACAGTCAGCCACCATGACTCGTATTTGGCAGAAAATCAAAGGCAGGCAGAGGAGTGGGAGAACTTTATGGGCCCAGCACGCTTGCACTGTGCATCTCTGAATGGAAAAACTTTATCATGGAAGAAAGAGAAGGCTTCAGGTGTCCCCTGATCAGAGGCTGTTGGCATCGGGAAGCTGCAGTTGAGCTAATTAGAAGCAGGGCATCCTAGTGTGTCCAGAATTGGTGGGTTCTTGGTCTCACTGACTTCAAGAATGAAGCCGCGGACCCTCGCTTGAGTGTTAGAGTTCTTAAAGGCGGCGTGTCCGGAGTTTGTTCCTTCTGATGTTCAGATGTGTTCGGAGTTTCTTCCTTCTGGTGGGTTCATGGTCTCGCTGACTCAGGAGTGAAGCTGCAGACCTTCGCGGTGAGTGTTACAGCTCTTAAGGCAGCACATCTGGAGTTGTTCGTTCCTCCTGGTGGGCTTGTGGTCTCGCTGGCTTCAGGAGTGAAGCTGCAGACCTTCATGGTGAGTGTTACAGCTCATAAAGGCAGTGTGGACCTAAAGAGTGAGCAGTAGCAAGATTTATTGCAAAGAGTGACAGAACAAAGCTTCCAGAGTGTGGAAGGGGACCCGAGTGGGTTGCCACTGCTGGCTCGGGCAGCCTGCTTTTATTCCCTTATGTGGCCCCACCCATGTCCTGCTGATTGGTAGAGCCAAGTGGTCTGTTTTGACAGGGCGCTGATTGGTGAGTTTACAATCCCTGAGCTAGACATAAGGGTTCTCCAAGGCCCCATCAGATTAGTTAGATACAGAGTATGGACACAAAGGTTCTCCAAGGCCCCACCAGAGCAGCTAGATACAGAGCATGGGATTGGTGCGTTCACAAACCCTGAGCTAGACACAGAGTGCTGATTGGTGTGTTTACAAACCTTGAACTAGATACAGAGTGCCGATTGGTGTATTTACAATCCCTGAGCTAGACATAAAGGTTCTCCAAGGCCCCACAAGAGTAGCTAGATGCAGAGTGTCCATTGGTGCATTCGCAAACCCTGAGCTAGACACAGGGTGCTGATTGGTTTGTTTACAAACCTTGAGCTAGATACAGAGTGCTGATTGGTGTATTTACAATCCCTGAGCTAGACATAAAGATTCTCCACGTCCCCACCAGACTCAGGAGCCCAGCTGGCTTCACCCAGTGGATCCCGCACCGGGGCTGCAGGTGGAGCTGCCTGCCAGTCCCAGTGCCGTGCGCCCGCACTCCTCAGCCCTTGGGTGGTCGATGGGACTGGGCACCCTGGAGCAGGGGGTGGCGCTCGTCGGGGAGGCTTGGGCCACACAGGAGCCCATGGAGGGGGTGGGAGGCTCAGGCATGGTGGTCTGCAGGTCCCGAGCCCTGCCCCGCGGGAAGGCAGCTAAGGCCCAGTGAGAAATCAAGCGCAGCGCCAGTGGGCTGGCACTGCTGGGGGACCCAGTACACCATCTGCAGCCGCTGGTCCAGGTGCTAAGCCCCTCATTGCCCGGGGCCAGCAGGGCTGGCTGGCTGCTCCGAGTGCAGGGCCGCCAAGCACATGCCCACCCGGAGCTCCAGCTGGCCCTCAAGCGCGGTGCGCAGCCCTGGTTCCTGCTGGCGCCTCTCCCTCCACACCTCCCTGCAAGCTGAGGGAGCCGGCTCTGGCCTTGGCCAGCCCAGAAAGGGGCTCCCACAATGCAGCAGCGGGCTGAAGGGCTCCTCAAGTGCCACCAAATTGGGAGCCCAGGCAGAGGAGGCGCCGACAGTGAGCAAGGGCTGTGAGGACTGCCAGCACGCTGTCACCTCTCACTAGGAGGTTGGTTAGGTGTGTATATTTGGGTTTCTGTAGTTGGTCCTAAGTTGGGGTGAGGACAAAAATTAGGGAAGCTGTCAGTTTTAATCAAGTCTACTTTGGGGTTACTGTTTGGCTTCCTGGATTATTGCTAGAGATGGTAGTCTGACTTCCTATAAGTCTGACATAGCAGGCTGGCTTCCTGGGGCTGGTTACTGTAGATAATCCATTGGTTTCCTGGGCTGGTTACTATCAGTTGGTTTCCTGGACTGGTTACTGTAGATAACCAGTTGGCTTCCCGGGCTGGTTACTGTAGATAGTTGGTTTCTTGGGCTGGTTACTACAGATAATCAGTTGGTTTTCTGGGCTGGTTAGTGTAGGTAATCGGCTGGTTTTCTGGGCTGGTTACTATGGATAATCAGTTGGCTTCCTGGGCTGGTTACTATAGATAATCAGTTGGCTTCCTGTGCAGGTTGCTGCAGATTATGAAGGAGTCCTATTTTTATGTATAGTCTGGCCATTGTCCGTTTATATATTCACTCTCTCAAGTTAAATTAAATGCCCTGCATCCTCCATCTCACTTGGAGGGAAAATGTCATTTTTTCTCCCTGGAGCTCACCATAGGACCCACTTGTGTCTAAAGGGTTAATTTTGAAAGTCTTCAGAGAGCCAAAACATAGGCATAGCCCTCCTGAGTATGGCTGATGCCCCCATCCCCACCCCAGCCCCCAGGCGTACTCTCGTCAGCCCAGAACGTGCTTCATTGCTTTGCCTCTAGTCCTCCCCAACATCCTGGCAGCCTGGTAAGACCTGAAACTTTCCCTCTGGCCTTCCCTGGTGCTGTGCTTGGAACCAGTTTGTTTGCTGTCTGAAGACACATGCTTGGCCCTCCTACCTGGCTACCAGAGCCAGAACTCGATTCATTCTTAGCAAATGGACTCGGATTATAATTGGCAGCAACTTTGACCATGATTTTGCAAAATACATATTTTTTTCCACAGATGGGTATTTCTTTTATTTCCCTCTACCAAGAAAAAAAATGAAATAACAACTTTTTCCCACCAAATGCACTTCTGTGAAAAGTTTGATTAATAACAGAGTCTGGACCTACTGTTTTCTGATGAGCTGACTTTGCGCAGGGGCAGAGCTTAGAGAACTGAGAGAATCAGGAGTTGATGTGCCCTTTAGACGGTCTCTCTGAAAATCAGATGTCTCAATTGCAATTTTGGCAAACGCTGGGCTACAGTCAATTCTGGGATGAATTCTCTGACAGGTGCCTAAAATGATAATATTCTGGGCTGTTGATTAAAGCATAATCCATATGTTTTAGATGCCAGATGTGCGAGCAAGCAAAGTCAACATGTAGTTGAGAAAATGTGGGAGCCTGACTGATATTTGCCCCAGATAGACTGCTGGGGGATCTGCAAGTAAATGAAGTATTATTTTGGGAGGGTTAGGTCATAAAGCACAAAAGAAGTCATTTTGTCCTGAAAAGATAGAAAGAGCATTCAAAAATAATTTTTAATCTTCTTGGGTCTCAATCAGTTTATTTCTAAAAAGTGACTTGACCTTCAATTTGAGAAAATAATTATCTACTAAATGTCTGCCTGGCTTTAATATTAAAAATAAAAGACAGACATGTTTAAAGTAAGCAAAATGTAAAATAGAGGGTAACTATTGTATATTGGCTGCTCCCCAGAACACTACTCTGAAGCAAGGCAGAACTGTTGGCTGATGAAATAGACCCTCTGGCTCAAAGGAGATGTGTCCTCAGCTTACACATGGACCCACTGTCTGCAAAACACTTGTATTAGTCCGTTTTCATGCTGCTGATGAAGATATATTCGAGACTGGGAAGAAACAGAAGTTCAGTGGACTTACAGTTCCACGTGGCTGGGGAAACCTCACAATTATGGCAGAAGGCAAGGAGGAGCAAGTCACATCTTACATGGATGGCAGTGGAAAAAGAGAGCTTGTGCAGGGAAACTCCTGTTTTTAAAACTATCAGATATCCTGAGACTTATTCACTATCACAAGAACAGCACAGGAAAGACCCGTCTCCATGATTCGATTATCTCCCACCCAGTCCCTCCCACAACATGTGGGAATTCAAGATGAGATTTGGAATGGGGACACAGCCAAACCATATCAACACTATGCTTTATTCTATGGTAGGTGAGAGAAAGGTGACATTTGTCTAAAACAGTGGTTCTCAAGCAGGGCCATTCTGCTTCCCAGGGCACATTGGGCAATGTCTGGAGACATTTTTAGTTGTCACACCTTAGGAAGTGCTTCTGTCGTCTAATGAGTAGAGGCAGGGACTCTGTAACCCTTCTATCATGCACAACACAGCCCCCAACACAAGGCATTATCTGGCCCCAAATGTCAATTGTGCTAAGGAGGTTGAGAAGCCCTGGTCTCAAGTAAGCTGTCCACTCCATTCTCTGAGGAAGCTAAAATTGCTGGTGAGGACAGCTGACTCTGGAATGTATTGGACAGAAGGGGGAGACTGCCAGAGACTGCAAGTTCTGGCAGGAAGTGGATTATGGGCTGGCGATTGCTACCATCCTCCTCTTCACTATCACATCACCACTCCTGCCTCACCTTCCTGGGATGCCCTTGTATCAGGCACCACATTCCTTGCCTGGAAAATCCATGACTCTTGACCTCTGTATGTTGGTCCCTCTGCCTGAATATCCCACTGCCCCTTTCTCTTTGGAAAAATCCTAACTATCTCTTAAGACCCTACTCAAATGCTAGACATCTCCATTGTGACACCTTCTCTGAACCCCTCTTCCCATCCTCCCTGCCCTTGTAGGCAGAGAAGATTCTCCCTCTCCTCTGTCTCCCACGATAGCACTTATCACATTTTATTGTGATGATTTGTTTGCATTTTAGAGAAATCTGAGCTCCTGGAAATTAGGCATGGAGTCTTTCCCATCTTTGTCTTCCTAAGACCTGGCATCATGTCTAGCACTTAGTAGGTGAATGATAATTTTCTGCCAACTTACTTCTTTAAAAGGATCCCCATATACTATGCCTTTCCCACAGGGAGCACAAATTTCATAAACAGAGAGCAACAGCTTTTGTTGTGACTCAAAGAAAATGTGTGTTATCGGGGTTGCATGTAAATCTCCTAGCACAATGCCTGACACATGGATTTATTAAATTAGCATTGTTTCCTTTCAGCTTCCCTTCAAAGCAGCTAGGGTAGCTCAATGAGAAGCATGGCACAGCCTTACAGCACATGCAGGGATGAAGGTATGATTAAGACTGCTATGATTAAGACTGGCTATTGTCACTGAGCAAAGTATCTTCTGCCCAATTCTTACCGTAGCCTGTCACCCCTATCCTCGACCCATACATGTGTGGCAAAGGAGACTAGAGAAATGCACAACCAGATCCATCCTCCCCTTCGTCACACACAGGTGCAGCTAGCAAGTGGCTGCCCAGGCAGGGACTGTGTCTCCAGCCTCCTTGAGTCTAACCATGGGTACAGGACTGGTTCTCAGCAGTCCAGTGTGAGCAGATGTGATCTATATGCCACTGGCCCAAAGCTTTTAAAAAGCAGGCATGTCTCCTCCCTGCTCTGTCTCCTCTTCTGCTGGCCAGGTGCAGATAGCAGCGAGGCACTGGGAAATGGCAAAGTCACAGGAAAGGTAGAGTCTGGGTGCCTGAATCCCTGCATTGAGGGAGGCCACTGCCAGAAACTTTGGACCATTACACTAATATGAAGGAAGCTGCTACTATATCTTATACGTTTTAGGGTTAATTTGTTACAGTTATTTAGCCTACCTTAATTAATTCACCATACTTTTATAATTAAAACAAGTAGAGCCGTGTTCAAGGTGACAAATGGCATAATGCTTCTCTCCTCTCCCTCACTAAAATGATGCCAAGAAATAACAGCAAGGACAGGAGGGGGCCAATCAGAGTAGGAGAGTGCTCAGCAGGTTCCCAGGAGGGAGGAAGCAGATGAAAGAGCACTGACCACTGAAGCAGGGTGGAGCATGCCACATCCAGACCCATTGCCCTGTGTGGAGAGAGACTGGAGTGTCTTTAGGGTTCTACCTGCTAGAGTCCCAGGGACACTCCAGACTTGGAAACTGCACGTGGTTCAATGGAGAACAAGAGTGAGGAGTGAGGTATAAAATTGGAGTGTTATTTAGTGGTCAGTCTGTGGAACAAAACGACCCACAGCAACCCCTCCAATCCAGTGCTCAGAATGGCCAGCAGCCAGGCATTCAGCATCCCCAACCCCACTAACATGAAGAAGGTTATTCTCTAATGAGACCAAACATGCTGTCTAAGATTAACCAGGATAGTTAGTGTAAGTGTTAATGTCTCCAATAAACTGCATTCTGATGTTAAGAGGGGCTACCAGCAGAAGGGACAGCTCCCTTCCCACTCATCCTAAAGTGAAGCCCGTTGGCCAATAAGCTCTACTCCCCTAGGCAGAGCTCTGAGCCCTGCTGTTTATTGATTTTGATATGAATATGAATAAGTAAGCAAGGGTCTCCAGAAATTTGAAAACAAACTGTAATGTCAGGGAAAGACTAAGAGAAGCAAACTGTCAAGGAAACAGAAATTTAGAGAACCAAAGAGGTCCTTGCTGCCAAAATCCTACAATGATATTGTCAGAAAAATTAGAGAAGATACAGCATGTATGAATAGGATGCTATGAGAAAGAGACAATCAAAGAACAAGAATGGAATTTTGGAAATTTAAAATGTGGTTACTGAGACAAATCTCTCATGGAGAAGAATTTCAGATAAATTATGTAGATGCTTCACCCTCAAGTTGGGGAACATAAATTCCCATTCCTTGAGTGTGGACTGTGCATAGTGACTTCCTACCAAAGAGTACAGTGTGGAAAGGGTAAGAGCAGGAAAAGCGTAACTCTGAAATGGAGAAACTTAACAAACAGTCTCAGCCAGGTGATCAAGGTCAACATCAAACATCATAAATCATGTCGATAGAATGTTCTATTGACATGGCGTGATGCAAATGGCACTTTACCACTGTGATCCTCCTCCCAGTAACTCACTGACCCAGTAATATCATGAGAAAAACATTAGATAAATTCAAATAGTGGGCCATCCTACAAAATATCTGATCAGTATTCCTCAAAACAGTCATCAAAAGCAAGGAAAGTCTGAGAAACTGCTATAGTCAAGAAGAGCCTGAAGAGACAATGCAATTACATGTAATGTGGTAGCTTGCATAGGGTCCTGGTCAAGAAAAAGAACAGTAGTTAAAAGCTAAGGACATCTAAATAAGCTATGAGCTTTGGTTAATAATAATGTATCAATATAATATAGGTTTATCAACTGTGACCACTGTCACTTACTAATGTAAGATGTTACTAATAGGAGAAATGGGGTACATGGTATATGGGAACTCTGTATGGTCTTTTCAATGTTTTGGTAAATCTAAAACTGTTCAAAAAAATAAAGTCTGTTTTAAAAATGTGGTTACAGAATTCATAAAGTTAATAGACAAACTGAAAGAGAAAGCTGAGAAATTTTTCCAAACAGTGGTACGAGAAGATGAAGAATAGGGAGATAGCAGTGAAAAGGTAAGCAATAGAAATGATTAATTTAGTTGATTGACCTTTCTACTAATATAGGTTCTAGAAAGCAAAAATAAGGAAAAATTGATGGGAAGAAATTGTCAGAGAAAGAGTGCATGAACATTTATGAAATAAGACATGAGTATTCAAAGTGAAAGTCTATCCATATCTATATATAGATATATATATATATATAGGGGTATATATATGTGTGTGTGTGTGTATATATATATATATATATATATATATATCAGGATAAATGAAAAAAGATTAATAACCAGAATGTCCAGTTGCATTGTTTGAAAAGATGCAATTCTGCTATCGGAGAAAAGAAAACAAATGGGATGGGAATGAAACACTTAAGATAAATCTTAAGTACAGATTATGTAGTAAGTGGAATATGTCTGTGTTATACATAGAAGGGGTGGAAGAACCAAAAGATAATTAATATTCATGAGGCATTAAATATACATAAGGCACCTGGATACAAAATAGTCATGATATATTGAATACTCACCATGCTCGGTGAATACTCAGAAATTGCTGAATATACATAAGACAAGATGTATTTAGTATTCAGAGGCCTAATCCAACCACCCATTAGCAACACTATTTTGGCTTCACATGTCCTCTGCTCAAGAAACAGTACTGAAACCCACAGCTACTAAGCAGGCTAATTGGCTAGCTATAGCTATTGCCAGACATACCTGCCCTGCATCTCTCCAACAGGGCAAGTCTGTGCCATGGCCCTGGGGGGCTTCCATCTCTGGGCTCCCTGGCCTAAACACTATCCAACTTTGGTCCTACTAAGCTACCATCAGTGGGGAAGGCTGATGTGGCAGAGAGAGGGAGAGAGAAGAGAGAGACACATACAGGTTGTGTACCCAGGACCAGTAGTGTGGTTCTTCTACCCTGCTTGCAACCTTACTTAAGGGTTAACTTACATAATTGATTTCCCTTAGCTTTTGTCTTTATGCATTACGTTTTTAATTGATTTAATAAGCTGTGTGATCCCCACATTTTTATTTGGTCTGCGAGTCTGTCTCTTCTGTCAGCCGTGCAAGAAGTACACTGATGCTTTCTCTGCCAGCAAGTATGTTTGAAGGCTACATTGCATCTGAGCAGTTATTGACATGACAATTCCCAGGCACATCATTGCGGAATGTCAGAACATTAGAGATAAAGGAAAAATTGTAATGCTTTCAGAAAGATGAAAGAGTTCGCTTACAAATAAACAAGAATTACGCAAAAGGCTTCTCATTAACTGCAACTGAGGCTAAAAGACAAATAAGAAATGCCTCCAAAGAACTGAAAGAAAATTATTCGCAACCTAAAATTCTATACGTTACCAAAATATTAGTAAAGTGACATAATAAAATTATTGTCAGGTTTGCAAGGATCCTTAAAGTTTACCTCCTCCACATTCATTGTCAGAAGATACTTGAGGATGTGATCTGGCAAAATGAAAGAGTAAACAAAAAGTCAGGATGACTTGGGACACAGGAAACTGGAAAACAAGGGGCAAGGTTGTTTCCAGAGATATGATACTATGTGTGAGGCTTAAAAAGGCAATAAACACAAAAAGCAGGGGGAGACAAGGCAATCAGAACAACAGAAAAAAAACAAACCTACATATGGTAGAAAAATGTAACCCAAGTGAACTATTTGACCCTGTAATGAGCAATCTGTATGTACTCTTAACAATGTAACCGTGATTTACTAACTTTGTACAGTTAGACTGAACCCCTAAACAAATCTTCATTATGCACACAGAAAGCAATCTAAATATTTCTGCCATGATGATGTTAGTGGAAAACTACAAATGGCAAAGTAGGGGATAAAGTGAGAGATAAACCCTGCAGTAAGGAGTAAGGAGACTAATATTTTCATCTTATAAAAAGCAAAGTTGAGAAACAATTCCTGTATTTGATAATTCAAGAAATAATGATGTAAATATTTAAAGTTTCAAAGGTAACCAACATAGGAAAGAAAAAAGAATGTTGTAACTATTTGGGAATGAATGGCAGAAGAACTGCTTCAGGTGAGCTAATCCCTCATCTGTCAGAGCAGGAAATTAGTAGATAATTTCTAAAATTGATAAGGAGTATAGTCATATACTTACTGACATGGAGGAACCATGAGAAGAATTCAAAACAGATACTATTAAATGAATTACAAATAATCATCTCCTCTTCCCAAGCTGAACTTGGAAAGATTTTTGGCCAGAGACTGATGCACTGTGTTCCAAGTCCTTGTATATGGTACTTTCTTTTTTTTTTTTTTTTTTTTTTTTTTTGAGACAGAGTTTTGCTCTGTCACCCAGGCTGGAGTGCAGTGGTGCTATCACAGCTGACTGCAGCTTCAACCTCCCAGGCTTAAGTGATTCTCCCACCCCAGCCTCCTGAGTATCTGGGACTACAGGCACATGCCACCAGGCCTGGCTAATTTTTGTATTTTTATAGAGACAGAATCTCACTATGTTGCCCAGGCTGATCTCAAATTCCTGCGCTCAAGTAATCCACCCGCCTAGGCCTCCCAAAGTGCTGAGAATACAGGTGTGAGTCACTGCACCCAGCCCCTTGTATATAATTTTTATAAAACAATGTGCTCATATTGCTTTGATAGATATTTGTATCCTCCTCACTCTAGGCTGGCACTAGGCACCTGGCTCAGCATCTTCCCACTGAGCCAGCCACAGGGACTGGAGCTGAGATATTGTGCATGCCCTTACATATGCAAGCCTTGCTTAAGTTTAAATGCACAGCACAAAAACAATTTTCTAGCTGTCAGGATTTTACACTTATAACTTCAGTCCCACATTCTGTAAAATATTGGTTTCTATTGAGAGAGAAGACACCAAAAAATAAAATAGAAAAAATTAATCTTGTTCAACCTCTTCATCATGCATCACAAGTCCTTTCCTCTACTGAATGTCCTCTTCTATCCACACTCAACCCCACCACCTCTACTACCTCAGACACACACACACACACACACACACAATCTGTTCACCCTTCCAAGCCTTTTCACGTTTTCCCTCTCTGAGGGCCTTCTCACGCCCATGCCCACCAGACACACACACACACACACTCTTACACACACACACTCACATACACACACACATTCGATCTGTTCACACTTCCAAGGCTTTTCACACTGTTTTCCCTCTCTGAGGGCCCTCTCACACCCATGTTCACCAGACTCTCGCACACATACTCTCACACACACACTCACACACACATACACTCTTGCAAACTCCTAGTCCTCTTACCATCATTCTTATAGCACTTGGCCCATGGTAGAGCCTTGAAAAAATATTTATTGTGTAAATGTGTCAGGCCATGCCCTTGTGTACATGTTTGTTTCCCCACCATGAGTGACCTCCTCAAAGCAGGCCCTGTGTCTTTTCAGCCGAGACTGCATGGCAGAGTGATTTAAGGCTTACTAGCAATGAATGACAATTTGAAAATACATTTATGAAATTGAAAATTAGTGAATATTAAATGTAATTATGTAAATCAAAAAGATTGAGTTCAATAAAAATTACATAAATGCCGATGATTTAACCCACTATTAATTCATTCATTTTCACTGTCATTGTGTCTTAAGTCAAATTCAATACTTCTGAATGGAAAACAATTTTTTTTGCAAAATTACCTTTGCCATGTTTACACTTTGAAAGAAGTTTGCTTCCTCCATAACTTAAGCAGGGTGTATTTTTTTTTGGTTTGATGGTATAGGCCCAAGCAAAGCTAGAGTTGCTAAGAACTTGGGTTCTTGACTGAGATTATCTGGGTTCAAATCCTTTTACCATTTAATAATTGGGTGTTTGGGGGTAGATGACTTGCCCTCCCTGTGCCTCCATTTTCTCAGTCTTTTAAATGGAAATAACATAACACCTAATGTGATTATTGAGCAGATTAAATTAACTAGTGCATGTATTAGTCTTCTGAGGATGCCATAAAAAATATCATAACAAAAAAAAGACTGGATGGCTTAAACAATAGAAATTTATTTTCTCACAGTTCTGGAGAGTGGAATTCCAAACTTAAGGTGCCAGTAGAGTGGGTGCTTGGTGAGTGTTCTGGCCTAGGTTTGCAGATAGCCACCTGCTTGCTTTTCGTGGTGTGTGAGCGCTTTGCTGTCTCTTCTTATAAGGACACTAATCCTGTTGGATCAGAATCCTCCTCCTTATGGCCTCATTTAACCTTAATTACTTCCTCAGAAGCCCCATCTCCACATATAGCCACACTAGGCACCAGAGCTTCAACATATGAGTCCTGAGGAAACACAAACCCTCGGTGCATAATGGATGTAGGGCAGTTGGCAGAATACCTGGTGTACAGGGTCAGTACCTGTTAACTGTTTTTGCAAGCTACTTTCTGTTCATGTGAATATACATGCTTGGAGCTCTTAGGAACAGAATATGACAACAGAGCCAGTAGGGACTAGAGAAAGCAGAGACTAGGTTTGGCTTCTGCCTGGCCTGAGAAGGGTCAGGAAACCAAGTGGGGGATACGCTGCACCTGTGCAGGCCAGCAACCAGGTGAGGGCCAGTATCCAGGTGAGGTCTAGGTTCCAGGTGAGGACCCTCCAGGTGAGGGCCAGCCTCCAGGTGAGGGGCAGCCTCCAGGTGAGAGTCAGCCTGCAGGTGAGCCCCAGCCTCCGGGTAAGGGCCAGGCTCCAGGTGAGGGCCGGCCTGCAAGTGAGGGCCAGCCTCCAGGTGAGGGCCAGCTTCTGGGTGGTGGCCAGCCTTCGGGTGGTCTCAGGGAGTCCTCAGGCATGCTCTGGAGGATGATACCCACTGCTGGACCTCTCATATTCTGTCCTGCAAATATTTGCTGTGTGTCTCACCTTGATGCTGCCTTAAGTTGGACTCATAGACTAGACAAAACCACTGGAAGTTGAAGCAAGGAGGTGGTGCAAGGTGGTGATGGTGAGGGGAAAGCAGGAGCCACGCAAAGCAGATCAGAGCAGAGCAGAGAACCTGAAAAGAGCCAAGAGAGGAAGGAAAAGAACCAGAAGACAGGGAAGGCAGTAGGCACTAACAGGACAGTGGACAAGGAGGAGAACAGGCTCTCTGTTATCTCAGCAGGCCTTGTGTCTCTCTTGGTGTTTCCCATCAGAGAATGCTCTCAGCAAGCAAAACATCAGGTCAGAGAATGGTCTAGAATTGTGTTTCACAAGGAAGCATAGTGAGATTACAGAACAGTCCTCACTTGCTTCCAGCATACTCAAGAGTGTTCCTATAGCATTTCTCCCTTACTTTTCTTGCTCACTCTCTCTCAGGCAGAAGAACTAAAGCTCTACATCTAAACCCGTGGAAAATGTGCTTCAGTCTCCTGGAGGTAAGACCAGATAGCCATTTAGAAAAGTCAGACTCCTGTCTATAGATTTTTAAAGGAATGGAAGGAATCAGCATATATTTACATATACACTACATTTTAAGCACTCTGCTGTGTGTTTAAAATATTTTATGATATTTAATTCTTACAATAACATTTATAATCCTCTAATTTTCAGATGAGGAAGTTAAGCTCATAGACATTGTTCGTGACCTTAGCAAGACCACATGTTAGGATGGAATTTGAAAGCAGGTCTAACTGTGAAACATAACAGTTGGAGACTTCCACACACAAAGATGTGCAAATATTAAAAGCCCACTGCCATCGTGGGAATTTTGTGTTTGCAGAATGTTTAGATAGAATAGAATTACCTGCATTTTAACAAATACTATTAATAATAATCGACTCCAATTTTAGTGCAGTCTCGATGTTTCTTGTATTTGAACTCTGAGATGGAATGAAAACCTCAACAATTTGCCACAAAGCAAAAGGCAGTTATGATTTAAAGATTATTAATAACATAGGCTGTGTCTCTGTGATACAGCTAAGGAGTCCCAGCTGATTCAAAATAGATGTCTTCTAATTAAAAACAAATGCTACTCTGACAAACATAATTAGTACAAGTTACACTCAGTAGAAGAAAAGATAGTCTGAGATTGTGTAATGGCAAACATCTGGATTTGGGGGAATGGATGACTGGCTGAACTCAGTTGTCCATGTTTGGACAGCTGGATTATATCATATTTAGGGCAGTGTCTTCTCACCAGCCTTGCCCCTGTTTCCTACCGAAGAAAAATAACTTATTTCTCCAAACCAGTCCCAGGACATGCTTCTAATCTCCACTAGTGTACAGATAGTTGGGGCTAGAGGCTGTCACTTCATCAGGCCATTGACCTGCAACCTGAGGCTCCTGGGGTTATGCAGGAAGCTGAAAGGCTTCCAATCACAATTTCAGCATTTGTGAGACTTGGGTAATAAATATCTCTGTTGGCTTCTGAAAGGGCAAAGCCATGTCATCTTGCTGCTGTTCTACTTCTCTTTGCTCAGAAAATGAAACAAGGTCATCAGATCCAAATACATTTTTTATTTTCAACAATTCAAGATTCTTGTTTAAAGGGACATTTCAGAATGTCCTTGTTTTCCCTTAAGCTTTACTTGATCAGTGATTATTTGTTTGGCTTCCTGCAAGATAAAGAAGTAAGAAAGAGATAAAAGGTGTGATCCTTGTTTACATACAAGAATTTTCATGGCAGCATTGTTCATTATAGTGAGAAAATGAAAATAACTAAAATATCCAATAATAAAGGGTTAAATAGATTGTAGAACATTCACACTTCAGAGCTATTAAAAATTGTGCTTTTAGAGAAACATTTAATGGCATAGAAAAACATTCACAAGAAAATTATGGCAACCTAAATGAGAAGGGGGGTCATTCTAGAGAGAAAACAGAAAAGAAGAGAGAAAGAGGAGAGAAGGGGGAGTCGTGAAAGGTAGGTAGAAGAATTTAGATTTGATCAAGTAGTTCAGTAGGAAGGACTGTCAGTTCCACAGTAAGAAACTAGTGGAATGAAAGGGGGTTTGTATGTATGTATAGGTGAACTGGAAGTAAGAAAGACTGGAAGTATAGACCCCAGGCAGGAGGTTGCTGCAGTAACAGAGGCCTGTGGTGGTAAAGACCTGGGCTATACTAGTGTAGACAGAGGGATGGTGATGAAGGTGGTAAGATGTTAACACAGTACATAGTTGTATGTAGATGATAGTGGTGGCAGTTATGGAGGTGATGATCGAGGGACTGGTGATGGCCATGGTGATGATGATGACAGTGGTGGTAAGTATCGGTGGAAGAAGAAGAGGAATAAATGGCTCCTATGTTTGCTTAGAGAAACCAGCCTGTTCTGAGTAGCACCTATCTGCCTCCCTGCACATTTTACGTCTCAATGGCTTTGAACTAATGGACAAACTTTAGCCATCTAAGTACCACCCTCACAGTTTTAACATATTCATGTACTACCCGTACTATTGTTTGCTTCTTCAAGTCACCTACCTTTTGAATTCAAGGAATATTATTTTTTTATTATTATTATTATACTTTAAGTTTTAGGGTACATGTGCACAATGTGCAGGTTAGTTACATATGTATACATGTGCCATGCTGGTGCGCTGCACCCATTAACTCGTCATTTAGCATTAGGAGATTTCCATTTATTATTACTAATGAGAAATTTATTTTTGAAAGGGAACACAATTGTTTATTATTGTAAATGGAAAATGATATATCAGCTGGCATACATTGAAAATGTTAGTAAAAATTAAAAACTGTAAAAACAAAACTTTGTTATGAAATTCTTGTGTGCTGGAGACTCTGACTCTGAGATCTGCTCTTTCTTTGTTAAAAATGAAGATTGAGTGTTAGAGAAGCATTAAAAGCATAATAGTACTAAATCAAAACTTTCCCTTTCATAAAATCTAAAGGACTAGAAGAGAATTAAAAGGGAATGGCTTTTTCAGTATGTAGCAAAATGTCATTTAATGGCACATCTGTGTGTCACCTAAAATCACCTAGAATCATGTCTCGTGGTTTGGAAACGCTGTTCTAGGGAAAGATTGTTTTTCTTCATCTGGAACCCTGGGGACTCCTTTATCTTAGGAGCGATGAACCCATGAGGGAAGAGACCATGGGGAGAGAGAGAAGAGGAAAGAGGGAGACTGGGAGACAAAAGGGCAGGCTCTGTTGAAGCAGCAAAGGCCCTGAGAGCTGGAACCAGGTGGTTGGTAAACATACCCCTGTTTCGAATTTTTACATCACAAAAAATTAGCAAGAAAGAAACTATAAATAATCACATAAGTATGTTAAGGAACTGAAAGAGAAAAAGAACTTTGATAGCACAACCTTTGTAAGATGCCCACATAAACAAACGAATTGGCACATGCTGACTCACAGAAGGCCGTCTGGGAAGTGGTGGTGTGACTTAGATGTTGTCATTTGTGGAAATGCAAAAGTGCTGTATTTCTTTCCGATCTGGGAAAAAAAAACTAAAAAAAAAAAAAAGCCAATATCTTGACATATGTCTCCCAATTTATGTGGCTGATTTCCTATACTTTCAAAAATGTTTTTCCTCTGGGAAGTTGGTAAAAGCATGCTCGGGTCTCTTTGTGTCCTCCCCTACTCTCCACAGATGTTTACATAAATATTCTCACTTTTATCCTCACAACAGCTCTAAGACGTGAGTAATACTACCCCACTCTTACAGAGATCTGAGGATCTTAGAGATATAGTAAGTAACAGCCAGCGACCACTTATCTGAGATTCATCTGTGACTCCCCATTTCTTTTTTTAAAAAATTAGGCCGGGTGTGGTGGCTCACGCCTATAATCCCAGCACTTTGGGAGGCCGAGGCGGGAGGATCATGAGGTCAGGAGATCAAGACCGTCCTGGCTAACACGGTGAAACCCTGTCTCTACTAAAAATATGAAAAATTAGCCGGGCGCGGTGGCGGGCGCCTGTAGTCCCAGCTACTCGGGAGGCTGAGGCAGGAGAATGGCGTCAACCCGGGAGGCGGAGCTTGCAGTGAGCCGAGATAGCGCCACTGCAGTCCGGCCTGGGTGAAAGAGTGAGACTCCGTCTCAAAAAAAAAAAAAAAAAAAAAAAATTTACTTTAAGTTCCAGGATACATGTGCAGAATGTGCAGGTTTGTTACATAAGTATACGTGTGGCATGGTGGTTTGCTACACCACCCTTCATCTGGGTTTTAAGCCGTGCATCCATTAGGTATCTATCCTAATGCTCTCCCTCCCCTTGCCCCCCACTCCCCAGCAGGCCCCCGTGTGTGATATTCCCCTCCCTGTGTCCATGTTCAACTCCCACTCATGAGTGAGAACATGTAGTGTTTGGTTTTCTGTTCCCGTGTTAGTTTGCTGAGAATTATGGCTTCCAGCTTCATCCATGTCCCTGCAAAGGACATGAACTCATTCTTTTTTATGGCTGAATAGTATTCCATGGTGTATATATGCCACAGTTTCTTTGTTCAGTCTATCATTGATGGACATTTGGGTTGGTTCCAAGTCTTTACTATTGTAAATAGTGCTGCAATGTGACACCCCGTTTCATGCCTTCATGATTATCCCTCTTGCTCCTAGGTAAAGTGGCTTGATCTCTGGTGATTAAAAAACAAATTTCTTCTTCGTACTCATAAAACTCCTATTCTTTGCTCAGCATTACCATTAAATGAAAAAAAAAAGCATCCCTCTTCAATGTGATGGTTACGCTGCACCCAGTTATGAAGCTGCACACAATCCTGGATAAGTGGGAAGAAAGCACATGCCCACCACCAGGTCCAAATAAGATCCAGAAAACCCACTGAGCCATTGGCTTCTTAGTACTAGTTTCCACACTCTATATACACTTTTCTTTAAAAGAGGTTGTTATTCAGGAACTGGAAAATGTTTTTTGGTTTGATAAGTAGATATTAGTGTCCTCAGATCACATTTATCAGGTGCCCACTCAAGCCTGTGAAAACTGCAGTATTGTTTAATATGCATGAAAATTAATTAGTGGCTTAAATGTTAATAAATATCTTAGGAGTACCTCAAAAGAATATGCCAAATAAATGTCTGAGATTGATTCAAGAGGAAGTCCTGGGGTTATAATCAGCACAGAGGGATTGAGCCGCTTCCTGCGTTGCAGGGTAATTTTTACTATCCTGGGGGCACTATTTAAAATACTCATGAAGCAAATGTAATGTCATATAATGATTTGCCTTCTATCCATCCGCGCAGCTCTACTAGAAGACTTTTCTTCTTACTCCTGAAGGTACCACACAACGTGAGAGTTCTGTCAATGAGCCAATGTTTAGGGACTGGCCATGTGCCCAGATCTGTCTTCACAGAGGCTCCAGTTTTCCCAGTTCAGGTGAATGAGTAGATAATCACAGATGATTAGTCAAGGTGGTGTGTGAATGGGGACCAAGAGGACAGATTTCTATTTCCACTTTTGCTACCATGCTGGGTCTTGTGAGATATATTACAGTTTTCCTCTATCAAATGAGAAAATTGGTTAGGGTCCCTCCACTTAAAAAGCAAACTAACATAAAAAAAAAAAAGAACTTATGATTCTGTTCTCTGGAGCTTGAATGTTGATATAGAAAGATCTGTAAAGAGCATTGTTTATCTGTGTGAACTACTATAGCGAAGCTGAAATGATACAGAGATTTTGTGACTCATCTGATCTACAATAAGCTGGAGAAATGTCATTGCCAAGCATCCACTGGGCATGGTCATTGCCTGTTCCACTATAGGGTTTATAGAAGTAGGAAGAAGTAAGTTGCAAGTTCCTGACTGGAATCTGGTTCCTCCAATTCCACCTTAGACTCGGCCTCATGTAGTCATCTTAGGTTTACTTCATGAGCTGATGTGTTGGTCAGTTTACAAATGAGCCTTGGGAACACAGGTTATTTTATAAATTGATGCTCTCTGCTGAATTTGGAGTTATGATAACCTGTGTTCCTGAATCAGCACATCCTCACCAGACTGCAACGTCCACCTCCATTGTTAAGCTGGACACCAAGATTAAGTTCTACCTAGGTGTCAAATATATGAAGAGAGAAGGGTATTCATTAGAATTAGGTGTGGTCAAAAGACACCCCCCCCCTCCCCCGCCACACACACACACACAAGCGTTGCCTTAAAGAAGATTAAAGTATATTTCTCTTTCAGGTAAATAGAGACAGTCCATGTGCAGAAGAGTTAACATAGCAGGCCTGAGGCTGTTCTCCTTAGAAAGATTGCTTGAAGGTCAGCCTTGACTGGCATCTGGGAATATAGCTCTTGGGGTGACCCTAGTCAACAATTAGCTGATATTGGGAAACAACTAGCAGTCTGCCACAACATGCACTATTTTCTAATAGACGAGGTGATTTTTTAAAAATTGAGATCAAACATTAAACACAGTGCCAAGACTGCTTTCCTTGTGGCAGTCTGGAATTTTGGTACACGGCTAGACAGAGGATATCTAACATGACCTCAGTCATGTATCCTTACCACATTGCTGTATAAATCTTAGGCATGAGTGCATGACGTTCTGAGTCCTTCTAGCAAAACTTTGAATGTGGAGATGGTCTTGGGGAGCCTGAAATAGTTTAGGACCAGTATGGCAGCTCCACAATGACAGGCACCCTGACTGCTGCCACCTTTTGGTCTGCTATCTTCAAATGCATCTGGACCTTATAGTCCAGGATGGCTCTTTTTTATACCCTACATTCTCACTAACAGAGACAAGGGAAGTAACAAGAAAAGGGAAGCCTTCATTCCACACCACTGTTTAAGTACAGTTTCTAATTGTTACAGAACACAATTGCATCCCATTGGCCAGAATTTAGTCAGATGGCCACACCCAGCTGCAAGGGAGGCTGGCAAATGTCTTTATTCTGGGCAACCCTGTGTCCAGCCAACATCCTGGAGTTCTCTACTGAGAAAGGAGAAAATGGGTACTAGAGGACAACTAATAGTCTGTGCCACAGAAGGCAAGAAAATGGTGGGGAATTATTTTTTTAATTGAATCAAGTTAAGGATCTTTATGCCAGTAAGCAAAATTAATTAAACAGCTCAAAGTATTACATTAGTTTTAGGCTGAATTTCCTAAATAGTGTAAAAGAGGCAGGCTTTTTGCCTATAAAAAGATTTATTCTGGGACCAGCGATGAGCTGCTAAATCATTTGCAAGCTGTTAAATGATTTACATATGGACAGAATTGAGAGTTCCCAGACATTGGGTTCCTACCACTTTCCTCACTCTCCCTCTCACCTCATTTTCTCAATATTTCTAAAAATAAAGCATTTGAATGGAAATATTTAGGCCAAATGGAAAAATCTAGGCTATGAGACTTGGTTTTCTATACATCTCCTAAAACACTTACTACACAGAACTGTACCAAGTCAACATACTATAATTCTTGTCCTCAAGGAATTTTCAACTTAGTGCATGATAATATTAAATATTGTGATATATTTTTATGTAAATGCAATAGTACCAACCACACACAGATGCATCAGTTATTAATCTGAAGATTAATGGATGGGCTTCATGAAGTTGTACAGACATTCCTGAAATGGTGTACAAAATTGTTGTGCAAACATATTTTTTTCTGTCAATTTTGTCAGTTGCTCAAAGGAGTCTGGGACTCTCCAACAATTATAAATGTTTTGCATTCATAGTTTAACTTCTGATTGTCTAGAGATAATACATATGCTATGGTCCATTCATGCTGAAGTCCCAGTGTCCTAGAAACTGGTGGTGAGGGGAAATTTGCCAGCCATCCAGAGCCAGAGGGATAAGCTGGACAAGAAGCAAAGCAAAATAGCAGGCCTTGGAGGGTTAGAATGAGCTGGGTCTTAATTATAGAGTAGCTCTACCAAACAACACATTCTCTTAGAACAAGTCATACCTAAATAACATGTCTGACTTTCATCTAAGATGGCTTGTAGTCACCCAAATCAGCAGCCAATGACAATCCAGGGACATCCATTTTCCATATAAATCCAAGGCATCTTTGCATAGGCCTCCTGTAGCAGTCTCATATCCTAAGTGTGACTTCTGCTGTGTCCTGGTGAGGGCTACAGTGAACGACAGGGGCAATTAGAGAAAAATTCAGAAGCCCAAGTTCAAACAGGTAGTACACCACATCTACTTAGGTATCTTTCAGTAGCCAAGGTCAATGAGCCCGGATAACGAACAATAAAATCCGTGTGTTTGAGAATATGGGTGATGAGATTTCTCACATTTGTTTTGTGTATTTCCTTCACTTGATTGGAAGGTTGCAGGGCACATGTCATGGTGATAGAACCCATTTTGCTCAGCCATGGGAAAGCAGATTTATTCTCATGAGATTAGCAGTTTGGATGTAAGAGTGATTAAGGACTCTAACCATGTGATTTTAGGTATATGCAGAATGCAGTCTGCATCTGACGGCTGCAGCAGACTTTTAAAGCAGCAGGGACAGCCAGATCACACTGTTTAGAGATTAAGCCTCATAATGCCGGAAGGCAAACCAGCTTTTTTCCAGAGTGCTTTAGGGGGCAACCCATCACAATGTGCAGTTTTTATATATCTGGAATGGGGCAGCTCAGACACTCTAGGAAATGTTGACTAGTGCTCTTGAATTATGGAAGCTACATTAGTTAGTAAATAATTTAGGTTACCAAGAAACTACAGTGACTCAAATGAGATAGTAGTTTCTTGCTAACTGCTCAGTGGTAGATGGGTGGTCCAAACAGCACTCTACCAAATCGTCCAGGGACCCAGGCTCTTTCTCCCTTGTTGCTCCATAGTATCAGGAAAGACCACCAGCAGCAGCACCTCAATCCAGCTTCTAGGAAGGGGAAAAGAGAGAATGTACAGGGCAGGTACTCTCTCTTTAAGGATGTGATACCCAGGCAGCTCACAGTACTCTGCTCACATTCCATCCTGGAGAACAGCACAAGGTCACACCTAGCTGCAAAACAAGCTTAGAGATGGAAGTCATAGCCATGTGCTCTGCTGAAACTGTCCAGGGGTAGGAAGGAGCCCACTCTATTATTAGGATTTTTAAAAGGAGAGTGGATTCTGGGGAAGAAGGATCATGGTTGATATGAGATGGTTAAATATCCAACATGCCAAAACTGCCCATGCCAGTTAATGCCAGGAAAAGAATCACCAACACACTACTAGTACTTCTTTGATCCTGTTCTATGCATTATCCTAGGAGAAGCCTTCATCTTCAGAGAATCACTGTACCACAGTGTGATTCTCTTTCATAGAATTAGCCCGAGGCATTAGAGCATCCTAGAAAGAGCATGGGATTTTGAGTGAACCAGAAACCTCTCATTCCTGTGTCGCTCACTTAAATCTGTGTAATTTTGAACATATTACTCTACCTCAATAAACTTCAGTTTTCCTAACTGTAAAATAGGCCTATGGAGATTAAATTGTTGTTATATATGTTCACAGTGCCTGATACTTAGGGAAAAAAGTGTATGTGTGTGTCTCTATATGACTTTTACCAGGTTATACTGAAAGGAAGGAGACAGAGAAAAGATTAATGATCAAGGTTGCATTGACCTTGAAAACTGAAATGAAAAATAACTTTCCCTTGTAAAAATTCCATTTGTTCTGTGTGCTTAACTAGAGGACACACTCATTTCAGAGAAGGAAAGGCAAAATGCTTCCCTTCTATTAATAAGGCAGCGAACAGTAACCCCAGCACTGTGGGAGGCCAAGGTGGGCAAATCGCTTGAGCTCAGGAGTTCGAGACCAGCCTGGGCAACATGGCAAACCCCATCTCTACAAAAAATACAAAAATTACCCAGGCATGGTGGTGTGTGCTTGTGGTGCCAGCTGTTCAGGAGGCTGAAGTAGAAGGATCATCTGAGCCTAGGAAGTCCAAGGCTGCAGTGAGCCTTGATCACACCACTGCACTCTAGCCTGGGCAACAGAATGAGACTGCCTCATAAAGAATCAAAAACTGGCAGCAGTTGTGCAGTCTAAGATGCTGTCTAATAAGGAATTGAGAGCACCTAAGTTGATGTTACACTGAAAACTTTGGGCAGAGCTTCATGAGGAATATTAAGAGTTTGAAGTGAATGTTTCTTTCTTCTCTACGGTAAACTTCATCTTTTCTGTTTCTCCGAACCCTGCTCCTTCCAGGCCCAGTTTATATGCAGACTCCTCCTTGACGCAGACTTCCCCACTCCCTCACAGGCAGAAGGAATTGCTTCTCTCACTGTAGTCCTCAAACTGGCTTCTGCTCCTTTCAAGCCCTGCTGCTTTATGTGACTGTTGGTAGCTTACCTGTCTGCGTCCTCTAAAAGATTATAAGCAATTTGAGGGCAAAGACCACATTTTATATTCATCACTGTCTCCCTTCCCTTCAACCCCTAGTATAAAACTTCATACATAGCACATGCCAAATAATCAGGCTGCTTAATGAATAAATGAAAGAATTCCTACTTGGCCACTCCAGCTCAATGTTCTAGTGACTGTATATTCTGACTAAAAAGATTGACTCGTTATCTGACAAAGGAACATATTGAGGATAAAGAACAGGTAGTTTTAAATCTTAATTGTCCTGGGGAAATCAGAAACATTTGGTTATATTCAAAAATCATGCATCTCTCAGTGAATTAATACAGCTCTAAGTTTTGTTTATCTTAAGCAAGTCACTTAACCTTTATAGCTTTGCATTCTTCCTTAGCCCAGTGTGGATAGCAATACTTGACCTGCCTGCTACACAGGGTCACTGTGATGAGGAACAAATGGTATCACAATGTGGGTGAAATCTCTTTGGGAAATTCTAAATCACTGTAAGATCTGAGGTCATAGTTATAGAAGTTGCTTTCCATTTTATGGAACATAAAAGTGAAGCTCCAAATTTTGACCTTCTGGCACCACAACTACATAATCCTTCAAGGCCCAGGCTAGCATTGCTTATTTTGGAGGAGTAACCTCTCATCTCTCATTACTTAAAAGTTTCAAGACTTGGAGGTCACTTAATAAACAATTCCAAGTTAATCCAGCAAATCATAGAATTAGATGATCTGACTCAACCTCTCATTTTACCTCATAGAGATCAAATCTGCTATGTTTCCTTTTCTATCATGGACAGACTCTCTTTTCTCACTTTCTGCCCCCAGAATGTACAATAATCTACCATCTTGAAAGGAAATTCTAGAAAAATAAAGTTTAACTGGAATGACGAATGAGGGCCACCCTCACTGTTAAGATGTTATGTTTCCACAAATGCAGAGCCGACTGTAAATTTGAACCTTAACAGGGGTAACATCAATTTAAGATATGGTCTGGTTTCCTGAAGCTACAGTCTACTAACATTACAAAGAGAGTTTGATTAAGGACTGGCTATATGGCTTTAGAATTATGCCAAAGAGGAGGAAGGAGAGAGAGCAAAGTCCTGCAGGAAATAGGCAAAGGCCTGGAAGATCAAAGGTTCTTGTCCCTGAAGTAAGCTTTCATTATTCATATAGTCCTTTTTAAAAAACCAAAAGGGTCCAGAGGAAGCACAGTAGGTAAGTGACATCTGAGCAAGGGAGACTTCCTCTTGTGTCAAAGCAACACAGAATACAAAAGAGTAATTCAGCAGTAGGATGTAGGATTGCTGCTGGTAGGGGAAGGAGAGCTGGGGACCCTTCAAAGCTATGAAAGTCTAGGGATGTGATGCATTTGTAGTATTTTCACTTTTTCAGTGCAGGGTTGTCAGCGTCAGCACTCTTGACATTTCGAGCTAGGTCGTTCTTTGTTGTGGGGAGCTGCCCTGTGCATTATAAGAACCACTGGCTTCCGCCTACTAGATGCGACATCTTCCAAGATGTGAAAATAAAAAATGTTTCCAGACAGTGTCAAATGTCCTCTGGCAGCAAAATTTCCCTGCTTTTGAACTGCTGAGTTGAAATATGCATATATTTGGCACTTGTTGGGTATAGTCTCCTATATTTGCCAGCTAGGTATGGAGGATGATCATTATTCAGATCTTTTATGTCTTTGTTGACTTCCCCCCAACTTTTCTATCAGTTGCTGAGAAAGGGGTGTTAAAATCTGTAACTCTGTGGAATTGTCTGACTTCTTCTTCCAATTCTGTCAATTTTTGCTTTACAAATTTTTTAACACTTTTTTTTTTTTGGGATGGAGTCTCACTCTGTCGCCCAGGCTGGAGTGCAGTCATGTGATCTTGGCACAGGACAATCTCCGCCTCCCAGATTCAAGTGATTCTCGTGCCTTAGCCTCCCAAATAGCTGGAATTACAGGCTTCCACCACCACACCCAGCTAATTTTTGTATTTTTAGTAGAGATGGGGTTTCACCATGTTGGCCAGGCTGGTCTTGAACTCCTGACCTCAGGTGACCCGCCTGCCTTGGCCTCCCAAAGTGCCCAACAACTTTGTTGAGGTATAATTTACTTTTCAGGGTGCTAAGCAGCCTCTCTTAGATTCTCCCTGTGAGATCAGTAGCATCCCCCAGTTGTGACAACCCAAAATGTCTCCAGACATTGCCAAATGTCCTCTTGGGAGCAAAAGGCCCCGTCCCTAAGAACCATTGTTCCAGAGTCTATGACTACTGGGAAGTGTGAAGGTAGTTTGTAGCTCCTCATACTCATGCTTAGTTTAGAGTAAATGTGGCTCAAGAATGTAATAGGTCCCCTTAGTTTTACTCAGACAAATAGAGTAGGCAAAGCTGGTGCAGAGTGTACAGAATTGGGAGAAGGGCAGCACTGTTCTGGAAGCAACTATAGCAGATGAAGGATGAAATTCTGGGGCAGGGTAGGCTAGGGGTGGGAGAGGAGAGGTCCCACTGGTTATTCTGCAGAGAAGTTCCTGGGCAGGGAAGACTGCTTAGGTGAAGTCAGCTCAGGTAGGAAGGGATTGATCATTACCATAGGCCAAGGCAAGCAAGATTCAACAAGAGTCCCAAGGCTAATAACTGGGCATAGTGGCATGCACCTATAGTCCCAGCTACTCGGGAGGCTGAGGCATGAGCATCACTTGAGTCCAGGAGTCCAAGGCTGCAATGAGCCATAATGGCTCCAGGGCACTCCAGCCTGGGTGAAGAGTGAGACACCACCCCAAAAAGGAAGAGCCCTGAGGATGAGAGAACCAATACCAATGGCAGTACTGAGCAACAGCCAATGAAACCAATTTCTGGCCCAGGAGCTGACACTAGAACTGTGTCTCCTGCCTCCACATATTATGCACTGTTTCCCAGCTCTGCTTTAAAATTACATCTTTACTGCGCACTAACGGCTTTCTGTGGTAGTATTCCCAGAGGGATGCTTTGGGCTGCAAAACTGTAGAAACCTGACTTAGAATGACCTAGACAACAAGAACATTTATTATCTCAGATTACAAAAAGTCCAGAGGTAAAGTGGCTTCAGGTTTGGCTAATTCAGGGGATACATGATGTCGCTGGGCGTGCAGGTTCTCCTCTTCTTTCTGCTCTTCTATGGTTGGCAGGTTGGCTTGCCTTTGCCCAATTCCCTTTATGGCTCTAGAATGTCTGCCACAGCTTTCAACATCACACATAGAGACAACAACTGGCAACAGCAGAAGGAATGAGTTCCTGTATATCTCTAGCAGAAGGAATGAGTTCCTGTATATCTCTAGCAAAAGGAGGGACCTCTTGTGATTGACCTCCCTGGCCTGGAGCTGGAGCTCAGCTAACCTGAGCTCGGGTTCTGCAGATCTCCAAACAAAAATGGGTCCTTCAGCAAGCAAGAAATGGAGAACTACTACTGCATAGGCATCCAAGGGTAAAACCGAATTTATTTTAAACACTACAGTTCTATGGGGGGCACTATTTTTTTTCCTTTTTTTTTTCTTTTTTTTAAATTATTATACTTTAAGTTCTGGGATACATGTGCAGAACGTGCAGGTTTGTTACATAGGTATACACATGCCATGGGGGTTTGCTGCACCCATCAACCTGTCATCTACATTAGTTATTTCTCCTAATGCTATCCCTCCCCTAGCCCCCCACCCGCCAACAGGCGTGTATGATGTTCCCCTTCCTCTGTCCATGTGTTCTCATTGTTCACCTCCCACTTATGAGTGAGAATATGCAGTATTTGGTTTTCTCTTCCTGTGTTAGTTTGCTGAGAATTATGGTTTCCAGCTTCATTCATGTCATTGCAAAGGACGTGAACTCATCCTGTTTTATGGCTGCATATTCCATGGTGTATATGTGCCACATTTTCTTTATCTAGTCTATCATTGATGGGCATTTGGGTTGGTTCCAAGTCTTTGCTATTGTGAACAGTGCTGCTATAAACATACGTGTGCATGTGTCTTTATAGTAGAATGATTTATAATCCTTTGAGTATATACCCAGTAGTGAGACTGCTGCATCAAATGGTATTTCTGGTTCTAGATCCTTGAGGAATCACCACACTGTCTTCCACAACAGTTGAACTAATTTACACTCATGGGGCTGTACTATTATTAACTTTGTTTTATAGGTAAGAAATGTTGGCTAAGTTAAATGTCTCATCCATGGTCAAGGTCAGCAGGGAAGTGGTAAGGTGAAGATTCAGATAAGAGGTCTGACTTCAGACCCCATGTCTCTTAAGAGTCATTCTATGCTATAATAATTTACTCCCAACTGCACCACCACATTATGTGTTCTGGACTGGGCTGCTGCTAGCACCCTGTCTTATTAGTTTTTGGAAATAAACCACACTTCAGGGTCCTATCTGAAGAAGCTTTCACAAGTTTTTAAAAAATATAAACACAAAAACTACTAGGAGACTTTTTCCTTTCTTCTTCCTTTCTTCCCTCTCTCCCTTCATGTCTCCTGACTTACCCTTTCTTGTACTCTTTTTAAGCACCTAAGTCAACAAAACAGATCCTTATGAGGATATCACTCCTCTTGTCTTAACATCCCACACAGAATTTTGTGGAAATAACTCCTAGGCCACCCAAGAAACTGATACCATTTCTCCAAGGTGCAAATAGTTTGATCATGATGTGTTAAAAAGGAGTTTCACTGAGCAAAAAAGAAAACCCAATAAACATATATTCTGCAACAAACCACAGTAATGTAAAATCCTGCTGTCCTTGATTTTATTTAATATTTATTTATTTATTTTAAAAGAGCTTTAGCTTCTGCATATGTTTAAAAAGGAAGCAGAACAATTCACCAAAGCCGATTCAACAGAAGCTAATTCATTGAGTTTACTTGCTTCTGTTAAGTACTTACAGAATGTGCAATGCCATTTCGTAATATAAGGCAGCTTTGGGCAAATTAAGTGTTCGAGCCTTGTCTTTTCTGTCTGAACTTAGCGACAATGATTCCTAGTTCTGTGGGCAAAGCTCATGTTCAATGCTAAAGGAGATTATGCAGATTATATATGTACACATACTATAGGGCCAGACTATACTGCATACATTGAATATGTAGTATAGTCTACTGTCTACGATGGCCCATTGCATACTACATATGCCTTGTATGTAGTGCTGTCTGGCCCATGTAGAAACTCAGTTTACTTTAGTTCTTGTCATTCTCCAGCTTGGTAATAAGTTACCCATCAGGGATTCTCTTCTCTTGAGTTTCACCTCTACCCCTGCCCCTGATTTATGGTGCATATGTCTGGGAATACCAGATTTCAGTTCTGCCATACTTCTTCCTGAGTGTCTCTGATCATGCTACTCTGTGTGTGTGGACCCCCTTCCCACCACCCACTCCTGAGTCCCCTTCTCTTAAATAACTCTTGCTCATCCTCCATGTCTTGGCTTAAATCACTTCTTAAGAAAGTCTTCTTTGCCCCTACACCAAGTCAGGTCCTCCCGTTGAATGCCCTCTTGATACCCTATGCTTCTCCTTCACAGCACTTACTGCATTTGTGATCAAAGTATTGGCATGCTTTATGTCTGCCTGACATTGGGACCTAAAGCCACACGAGAGAAAGGACTATGTCTGTCTTGTTTGCAGTTGTATCGGCAGCATATACAACAACTGAATGAGCCCCAGGGAGTGTCCTGTCAACTTTGCCATTTCTGTAAGACGTGAGCTTCAGTTTGAAATACATGAACATTCCTGTAAAACTGCCTTAGGCCAGGCACAAGGGCACTATGCTTAGAGTGCCCTGCTCTGGCCAACATCTGGTTGCATCCCTGCCCACTAGGCAAGGAATCTGTGTGCTAAAAGGATGTGCCCCCAGGAGTCTGTGCTCTCAGAAGGGACTAAGCTACAGTATCCATGCAGTCCTATACTTGGGGAACAATCAAGGAGTAGCTGTTTGCAGTGTGGTGACAGGAGCTTGCACAGAAAGGCTGGGGGTGTGGGGTAAGACTGGGGCTGGAGGAAAAGTGGGGTAGACTTCAGTTTGTGCCTGGGAATTCCTGTGCTGCCATGTTCAGGCTCAACCCTCCGAGGAGTCCGGGAATTCTAATTCACACCTGGCCTTCCAGACCTTAACACAAGTATACTTAACACAAGTATACTCCGACCTGGGAAGGAGTGTATGGGAAGGAGGATATGACCTTTTATTTAATAGTTCGTTAAGTTGATTTATAACTTTTAAATGTTTAGACTGAAAGTATACAAACCTCCATTTGTACCTTGACCTAGTCCTGCAAATGTTGAGGCGTGCTTGTCTAGCAGGAGATGGGAGGTTTCTGGGTCCCATTCCTATGTCCCCATTGATCTGGATGCTCCTCCATTGGCCCCATGCTTACTTGGGCAGTGGTTGGCAATGTCCCCCAAGGTCTCCCTCTGTTTACAGTTGCCTCTGAGGTAAAGAGTCCCCTCTCAGAACCAGGATGCAGTGGCAAGCTTCTATCTTTCCTAAACCAGGTTTTCATTAGTAGCTAAAGTCCTCATCATAGCAGTGGGATAGGAAAGTGGGAGGAGGTAGGAGGCCACTTCAGTGAACACCAGGAGACAGGAACCACTGCTCAGAATGCTCAGCTGCAAGAGAGCTCAGGGGTCTAAGAGAGCCCGTCTGTCTTGCCTTGAGACAGACAGAAAAAGGCAAGACTTTATTTTTATAAGTTAAGACCAATCAGACAGGAAAAATTTTATGAGACCATCCTCAATGGTAAACAGAGGTGGTCAGGGCTCACTACTGAGTGGAAGCCTAGGGGAAAAAATTGGACTTCCATGAAATGTATTGGATGTTAAACCCACTGAGAAAATGCTATACTTGTAGTTAGGTCAAACACGGAATTAGCAAAACAGACACCAAGATGATTTGCCTCTCAGCATTCTCAAAGCTTCTTAAATATTTTCTCCTAAAAGTAGACTTATTCTGATGTGCTCAGAATGCCAAGGGACAAGTCAACTAATTCCTCATCACATGGCCACTTCTTTATTATATTTTGGTAGTGGGAGTGCTAAGAGCTTTGTTTTCTCTGGCACTTGGATTTCTATAAATTACTAGAAATAGCCTGTGGCAGCCAGCCTTTCACTTACTGGGGAGGTAATTGGCTTGTTAGTAAATTATCCAGAATGCTAAGACAACAGCCAGGCCAGATGAAGAATTTCTGTCTTTGTAGACTGAAACCTCTCTTCCATTTCTTCTGCCTTTGTCAAGATTTAGCTATAGGGAGATACAGAAAGACACACACACACACACACACACACACACACACACACACACAGGGAGAGAGAGAGAGAGAGAGACGAAACCTTTACAGCCATATTAGAGATGGACTTTGGAGATAAATGCCCTTCTTGGGGGATAAACAACTTTATAAGCCTTCTTCCTGTTCGTGAAAATTTCAGGGCTTAGAGATTTGTTTTGTACCATCATCATAAGCTGTGCCATCAATGTATCTTTACTTTTCTGAGCTTCAGATATAAAACACTGAAATTTATCCAAGTGTTGAATTGCAATTACATTATTCTTTTCTTCAGAAATCCAAGGACTTTATCTTCCTCTCCAAATAATGTAATTTTTAAGTTCTTTTGCTAATAAAAGATTTTCACCACTCTATTTAATGTTATACATGCTGAAGCCCTTGAGGGGAAGTACACTGATGTCTGCAACTTCCTTTGAAATATGTAAAAAAATAAGATGGATTGGTGAATGCATAGGGGACTGGCTAGCTGGAGAGAACAGTGATAAATCCGGAATAGGAAAATGCTAATTCTAGAATCTGGGTGTTGGATATGTGAGGGAATCACTGTAAAACTCTTTCATGTTTTTTATATTTTTTATTATTTTCTTAAAAAATGTTAAGTAAAATTTAAAAAGACTTTTACAAACTCCCTTATTGTGAATAGGCCAACTATTCCCTCAGTCAAAGCATTTGAACTGTTATTAACCTCAAGCTCCATTACACAAATAGCAAGAAACAAACCAAAAATATTTGAATATTTATGTCTGGTTTAAGATAATTAAAAATGACATTGTGATTTGTCTTTTAATAAAGAAACATTTAACATTTTTATAAGGTCAAAATATGTAGTGATTTCACACCCTTGAATGATATTCTCAAAGTTATAGTATTGTGTAATATCTTAAAAGCAAGAATTGCTGTAGCAGTAAAGGTTCATCTTATATATTTTCTTGTATTAGTAACCTGTATAGATTTCCAAAATAATGTAAATCCAGAGAAGTGATAGTCTACATTTCTTCATAAGTTTCCTTTTCCAATATCTAGCCTGCTTTTAATATTTTAATATTTTAAAGATCACATGTAAATTAAGATTTATAATCATGTATCACTTTCTTTGTTAAATTTAATTATTATATGTCCATGAAAGATGAAGATTTTATAGACAAACCATCATATATTTTTTATTTCATTAGCATGATCTTTTCACATCTCTCAACCTAAAAATCACGATAATCTCAATTCAACTGGAACATATAAAAGGGAAATTATTTTCAATTCCCCACACACTTTCAAAGTAAAACCTAGGCATAGAAAAACTAAAAGAGATACTATGCTCTGCAAAATGAATTTCTATTTTGTTAAATAAATAATTACTCAATAATTATTTTTCTTAAGATGGCCTTAAACTAATTGAATGGTCTATTAAAAGTTTAATTAGTGGGAAAAAAACAGACACCTAAAAAATGAAAGAATATATTTTCTTTGGCTCAAAGTTATTAAGAAGAATTGATGTATTTTTTAAATAGCCAAGGTCATTTCCTTCTCCATTTTTAAAAAATGTCTTTTGCTCACTGAAAGAAAGATTCAGACTTGACAATTTTGTCTGGGGAAGAGAAAATTATACCTATTGAAAAACCTGATTCGATTAATTTGCCAAGAAGAATTAGTCAACTAAAACAATACCTCCTGCTCACAGTATCTATATCTTTAAGTGAATAGCTTTATAACACTGAGGAGTTTGAGAACGAGTTTATATGAGAATGGAAGCCGATCCAACACATGCACATATGAAAATCACACGTGTATCTTGAGGGCGCCACATGCATCCTGAGAAAGGGAGTATATAGCACCTGCAGGTTAGCACTAATAACATTCATACACTGTACAGACACTAATTACATACAAATTAATAAAAGTGATGTAACAGGAAAAGAGAATTGTTGTTTAATACTTGTTCCATCTTTATAGCATGAAAGCAGTTCAATCAACTGGGTTTTATTTCTTTTTCGCAGTAATTCCTTATCAATGATTTAGAACTTCTATAAGGGGCATAAAAATGCTTGCATTTGTACTCATCATTCTATCGGCTCTAACAGGTACTCTGCCTGAAGTTCAGTTTCCTTGGCTTTGACATTCGCTACAAATGCTGATCTTTGCTGCTTTTCACATTGCCTCGTGCTCTCTGAGGAAGTTTTACCTGAATATAGGTGAAGTTAAGAGCACAAAGTGAGCTTTGTGCTTATGAGACCACCAGGAACACAGCTAATCTTCCATAAATGATTAAAAACCATGTCTTCCAACAGAAGGGGCACTTGGAGAGAGAGCAACCTGTGAGCGTTACGCTTCCCAAGATGAGGTTAGGGCTGTTTCTCTTCCTACAAGTAAAAGACTAAGGGCTGTTAACCTTGTGGGTTTGTCCTCTGGGAAACACTTCACAGGCACTGTGCGTGTAGTCTCTCAGGGCCAGGTGAGGCTGAAACCACCCAATAACTTCTGTAAAGCCTCGAGAAAGCACATGACAGTTATCCTCAAGCCAGCAGAATCTTCCCCACAACATTTAGTGTCACTTCTCCAATACAGTGGGTCAGGCTGCAGGACTCGGCTGCAGCTAGCAGTTATGGCTTATGTCAGCACCGGCTGGAATGATGTTCCAGCTGGGGGGAGAAATTCAGTATGTGAGAAATTTCAAGGAGTTCAGCTAATATGGCAGAGTAGTTGCTGCAACCATCCCCTTCTGGTGCAGGGCTTGTCACCATAGCATAGCCCTCTACAAGAAAACAGCTTTTTAGAGCTGAAAACATTCTCAAATCATCTTACTTTGCACCTCTTCCTCTGATAGTGGAAGCCAGTGTCATGGCTGCCAGCAGCTACCTGGAGCTGCACATGCGGTGGATGGTCGAACACTAGGACATTGTGCCACATCTTCTGTCAACCCGGCAGAAACACCGTCTTCCCACATCCACAGCGTCTCATGGAGTAAAATCAATTTCAGGTTGCAGCAATCATCAATGGTGTGGAAGGCCCTCTCCATGTGCCATGTCCATGCAGTAATCTCACTGTCTCAAGTGAGAGGCTGTCAGCCGGAAACATGATCTTCCGCACAGGTTCTAGACACCGCTCTTCTCAGGCCCACTGTGTTGAAAGATCACTAAGTAATGATTAAGCATTCACAAAATAGAAGAGCTGAAAAGGGAACATCTATAAGCTTCAGCTGCAAATAGCTCTTGAACACGAAAAAAACTAAAAAAGTTCTGGAAAATCGCTTGAACCCAGGAGGCGGAGGTTGCAGTGAGCCGAGATCATGTCATTGCACTCCAGCCTGGGCGACATGAGAAAAACTCCGTCAAAAAAAAAAAAAAAAGTTCTGCCTTCTAAGTTCTAATCTGATTGGAGCCTTTCCTCCAGCCTATGTCTTCCAATGGTAACCTGTTAAATCCAGTAAGAGTTTGCCATGAGAAATACTTGGAAATACCAAGCAAGATGGATATGTCCAGGTCTCAGCTAAATACCTGGTACATAGGCTCCAAGTTGGCACATATGCACTGGAAAAGACTGTGTTTATATATGCTTTATATTTCTCCAATTGTCAAATGCTTTACCATTTAAAGTTTTTAAAAACTGTTTATATCTTCTTTGCTCCTTAGCATGGTCACTTATTTATTTTTTTATTTTATTTTTTATTATATTTTAAGTTTTAGGGTACATGTGCACATTGTGCAGGTTTGTTACATATATATACATGTGCCATGTTGGTGTGCGGCACCCATTAACTCCTCATTTAATATTAGTTATATCTCCTAATGTTATCCCAACCCTCTCCCCCACCCAACAACAGGCCCCAGTGTGTGATGTTCCCCTTCCTGTGTCCATGTGCTCTCATTGTTCAATTCCCACCTATGAGTGAGAATATGCAGTGTTTGGTTTTTTGTCCTTGCGATAGTTTACTGAGAATGATGGTTTCCAGCTTCATCCATGTCCCTACAAAGGACATGAACTCATCATTTTTTATGGCTGTATAGTATTCCATGGTGTATATGTGCCACATTTTCTTAATCCAGTCTATCATTGTTGGACATTTGGCTTGGTTCCAAGTCTTTGCTTTTGTGAATAGTGCTGCAGTGAACATATGTGTGCATGTGTCTTTATAGCAGCATGATTTATAATCCTTTCGGTATATACCCAGTAATGGGATGGCTGGGTCAAAGGATTTTTCTAGTTCTAGATCCCTGAGGAATCGCCACACTGACTTCCACAATGGTTGAACTAGTTTACAGTAACACCAACAGTGTAAAAGTGTTCCTATTTGTCCACATCCTCTCCAGCACCTGTTGTTTCCTGACTTTTAAATGATTGCCATTCTAACTGTTGTGAGATGGTATCTCATTGTGGTTTTGATTTGCATTTCTCTGATGGCCAGTGATGATGAGCATTTTTTCATGAGTCTTTTGGCTGCATAAATGTCTCCTTTTCAGAAGTGTCTGTTCATATCCTTCACCCACTTTTTGATGGGGTTCTTTGTTTCTTTCTTGTAAATTTGTTTGAGTTCATTATAGATTCTGGATATTAGCCCTTTGTCAGATGAGTAGATTGCAAAAACTTTCTCCCATTCTGTAGGTTGCCTGTTCACTCTGATGGTAGTTTCTTTTGCTGTGCAGAAGCTCTTTAGTTTAATTCGATCCCATTTGTCAATTTGGCTTTTGTTGCCATTGCTTTTGGTGTTTTAGTCATGAAGTCCTTGCCCATGCCTATGTCCTGAATGGTATTGCCTAGGTTCTTTTCTAGGGTTTTTATGGTTTTAGGTCTAACATTTAAGTCCTTAATCCATCTTGAATTAATTTTTGTATAAGGTGTAAGGAAGGGATCCAGTTTCAGCTTTCTACATATGGCTAGCCAGTTTTCCCAGCACCATTTATTAAATAGGCAATCCTTTCCTCGTTTCTTGTTTTTGTCAGGTTTGTCAAAGATCAGATACTTGTAGATATGTGGCATTATATCTGAGGGCTCTGTTCTGTTCCATTGGTCTATATCTCTGTTTTGGTACAAGTATCATGCTGTTTTGGTGACTGTAGCCTTGTAGTATAGTTTGAAGTCAGGTAGTGTGATGCCTCCAGCTTTGTTCTTTTGGCTTAGGATTGACTTGGCAATGAGGGCTCTTTTTTGGTTCCATATGAACTTTAAAGTAGTTTTTTCCAATTCTGTGAAGAAAGTCATTGGTAGCTTGATGGGGATGGCATTGAATCTATAAACTATCTTGGGCAGTATGGCCTTTTCACGATATTGATTCTTCCTACCCATGACCATGGAATGTTCTTCCATTTGTTTGTATCCTCTTTTATTTCATTGAGCAGTGGTTTGTAGTTCTCCTTGAAGAGGTCCTGCATATCCCTTGTAAGTTGGATTCATAAGAATTTTATTCTCTTTGAAGCAATTGTGAATGGGAGTTCACTCATGATTTGGTTCTCTGTTTGTCTGTTATTGGTATATAAGAATGCTTGTGATTTTTGTACATTGATTTTGTATCCTGAGACTTTGCTGAAGTTGCTTGTCAGCTTAAGGAGATTTTGGGCTGAGACAATGGGGTTTTCTAGATATACAATCATGTCATCTGCAAGCAGGGACAATTTGACTTCCTCTTTTCCTAACTGAATACCCTTTATTTGTTTCTCCTGCCTAATTGCCCTGGCCAGAAGTTCCAACACTATGTTGAGTAGGAGTGGTGAAAGAGGGCATCCCTGTCTTGTGCCAGGTTTCAAAGGGAATGCTTCCAGTTTTTGCCCATTCAGTAAGATATTGGCTGTGGGTTTGTCATAAATAGCTCCTATTATTTTGAGATACATCCCATCAATACCTAATTTATTGAGAGTTTTTCGCATGAAGCATTGTTGAATTTTGTCAAATGCCTTTTCTGCATCTATTGAGATAACCATGTGGTTTTTTTCATTGGTTCTGTTTATATGCTGGATTACATTTATTGATTTGCATACATTGAACCAGCCTTGCATCCCAGGGATGAAGGCCACTTGATCATGGTGGATAAGCTTTTTGATGTGCTGCTGGATTTAGTTTGCCAGTATTTTATTGAGGATTTTTGCATCGATGTGCGTTAGGGATATTTGTGTAAAATTCTCTTTTTTTGTTGTGTCTCTGCCAGGCTTTGGTATCAGGATGATGCTGGCCTCATAAAATGAGTTAGGAAGGATTCTCTCTTTTTCTATCGATTGGAATAGTTTCAGAAGGAATGGTGCCAGCTCCTCCTTGTACCTCTGGTAGAATTCAGCTATGAATCCATCCGGTCCTGGACTTTTTTTGGTTGGTAAGCTATTAATTATTGCCTCAGTTTCAGAGCCTGTTATTTGTCTATTCAGAGATTCAACTTCTTCCTGGTTTAGTGTTGGGAGGGTGTATGTGTCCAGGAATTTATCCATTTCTTCTAGATTTTGTAGTTTATTTGAGTAGAGGTGTTTATAGTATTCTCTGATGGTAGTTTATATTTCTGAGGGATTGGTGGTGATATCCCCTTTATCATTTTTTATTGTGTCTATATGATTCTTCTCTCTTTTCTTCTTTTCAGTCTTGAGAGCGGTCTATCAATTTTGTTGATCTTTTGAAAAACCCAGCTCCTGGATTCATTGATTTTTTGAAGGGTATTTTGTGTCTCTATTTCCTTCAGTTCTGCTCTGATCTTTGTTAGTTCTTGCTTTCTGCTAGCTTTTGAATTTGTTTGCTCTTGCTTTTCTAGTTCTTTAAATTGTGATTTTTGGGTGTCAATTTTAGATCTTTCCTGCTTTCTCTTGTGGGCATTTAGTGCTATTAATTTCCCTCTACACACTGCTTTGAATGTGTCCCAGAGATTCTGGTATGTCATGTCTTTGTTCTCATTGGTTTCAAGAACATCTTTATTTCTGCCTTCATTTCATTATGTACCCAGTAGTCATTCAGGAGCAGGTTGTTCGGTTTCCATGTAGTTGAGTGGTTTTGAGTGAGTTTCTTAATCCTGAGTTCTAGTTTGATTGCACTGTGGTTTGACAGACACTTTGTTATAATTTATATTATTTAACATTTGCTGAGGAGTGCTTTACTTCCAACTATGTGGTCAATTTTGGAATAGTTGTGGTGTGGTGCTGAAAAGAATGTATATTCTGTTGATTTGGGGTGGAGATTTCTGTAGATGTCTATTAGGTCCGCTTGGTGCAGAGCTGAGTTCAATTCCTGCTTATCCTTGTTAACTTTCTGTCTCATTGATCTGTCTAATGTTGACAGTGGGGTGTTAAAGTCTCCCATTATTATTGTGTGGGAGTCTAAGTCTCTTTGTAGGTCTCTAAGGACTTTCTTTATGAATTTGGGTGCTCCTGTATTGGGTGCATATATATTTAGGATAGTTATCTCTTCTTGTTGAATTGATCCCTTTACCATTATGTAATGGCCTTCTTTGTCTCTTTTGATCTTTGTTGGCTTAAAGTCTGTTTTATCAGAGACTAGGATTGCAACCCCTGCCTTTTTTTGTTTTCCATTTGCTTGGTAGAACTTCCTCTATCCCTTTATTTTGAGCCTATGTGTGTCTCTGCACGTGAGATGGGTTTCCTGAATACAGCACACTGATGGGTCTTGACTCTTTATCCAATTTGCCAGTCTGTGTCTTTTAATTGGAGCATTTAGCCCATTTACATTTAAGGTTAATATGATATGTGTGAATTTGATCCTGTCATTATGATGTTAGCTGGTTATTTTGCTTGTTCGTTGACGCAGTTTCTTCCTAGCCTCAATGGTCTTTACAATTTGGCATGTTTTTGCAGTGGCTGGTACTGGTTGTTCCTTTCCATGTTTAGTGCTTCCTTCAGGAGCTGTTTTAAGGCAGGCTTAGTGGTGACAAAATCTCTCAGCATTTGCTTCTCTGTAAAGGATTTTATTTCTCCTTCACTTATGAAACTTAGTTTGGCTGGATATGAAATTCTGGGTTGAAAATTCTTTTCTTTAAGAATGTTGAAGAGCTGAATTTGGGAAGCAGCTGCCTGCTATGCTGAAAACCCCTGGAAACTTGCTAAATTGCTGTGGAACAGCTCCGGTCTACAGCTCCCAGCGTGAGTGACACAGAAGATGGGTGATTTCTGCATTTCCATCTGAGGTACCGGGTTCATCTCACTAGGGAGTGCCAGACAGTGGGTGCAGGAGAGTGGGTGCAGCGCACCGTGCATGAGCCGAAGCAGGGTGAGGCATTGCCTCACTCGGGAAATGCAAGGGGTCAGGAAGTTCCCTTTCCTAGTCAAAGAAAGGGGTGACAGATGGCACCTGGAAAATTGGGTCACTCCTGCCCTAATACTGTGCTTTTCCGACGGCCTTAAAAAACGACACACCAGGAGATTATATCCTGCACATGGTTCAGAGGGTCCTACGCCCATGGAGTCTCACTGATTGCTAGCACAACAGTCTGAGATCAAACTGCAAGGCTGCAGCGAGGCTCGAGGAGGGGCACCCGCCATTGCCCAGGTTTGCTTAGGTAAACAAAGCAGCTGGGAAGCTCCAACTGCGTGGAGCCCACCACAGCTCAAGGAGGCCTGCCTGCTTCTGTAGGCTCCACCTCTGGGGGCAAGGCACAGACAAACAAAAAGACCTCTGCAGACTTAAATGTCCCATCTGACAGCTTTGAAGAGAGCAGTGGTTCTCCCAGCATGCAGCTGGAGATCTGAGAATGGGCAGACTGCCTCCTCAAGTGGGTCCCTGACCCCTGACCCCTGAGCAGCCTAACTGGGAGGCACCCCCCAGTAGGGGCAGACTGAGACCTCACACGGCCAGGTACTCCTCTGAGACAAAACTTCCAGAGGAACGATCAGACAGCAGCATTCGCAGTTCACAAAAATCTGCTGTTCTGCAGCCACCGCTGCTGTTACCCAGGCAAACAGGGTCTGGAGTGGACCTCTAGCAAACTCCAACAGACCTGCAGCTGAGGGACCTGTCTGTTAGAAGGAAAACTAACAAACAGAAAGGACATCCACACCAAAAACCCATCTGTACATCACCATCATCAAAGACCAAAAGTAGATAAAACCACAAAGATGGGGAAAAAACAGAGCAGAAAAACTGGAAACTCTAAAAAGCAGAGCGCCTCTCCTCCTCCAAAGGAACACAGTTCCTCACCAGCAACGGAACAAAGCTGGATGGAGAATGACTTTGACGAGTTGAGAGAAGAAGGCTTCAGATGATCAAACTACTCCGAGCTAAAGGAGGAAATTCAAACCAAAGGCAAAGAAGTTGAAAACTTTGAAAAAAATTTAGACGAATGTATAACTAGAATAACCAATACAGAGAAGTGCTTAAAGGAGCTGATGGAGCTGAAAGCCAAGGCTTGAGAACTACGTGAAGAATGCAGAAGCTTCAGGAGCCAATGCAATCAACTGGAAGAAAGGGTATCAGTGATGGAGGATGAAATGAATGAAATGAAGTGAGAAGGGAAGTTTAGAGAAAAAATAACAAAAAGAAATGAACAAAGCCTCCAAGAAATATGGGACTATGTGAAAAGACCAAATCTAGGTCTGATTGGTGTACCTGAAAGTGACGGGGAGGATGGAACCAAGTTGGAAAACACTCTGCAGGATATTATGCAGGAGAACTTCCCCAGTCTAGCAAGGCAGGCCAACATTCAGATTCAGGAAATACAGAGAATGCCACAAAGATACTCCTCGAGAAGAGCAACTCCAAGACACATAAATGTCAGATTCACCAAAGTTGAAATGAAGGAAAAAATGTTAAGGGCAGCCAGAGAGAAAGGTCGGGTTACCCACAAAGGGAAGCCCATCAGACTCACAGCAGATCTTTTGGCAGAAACTCTACAAGCCAGAAGAGAGTGGGGGCCAATATCTGACATTCTTAAAGAAAAGAATTTTCAATCCAGAATTTCACATCCAGCCAAACTGAGCTTCATAAGTGAAGGAGAAATAAAATCCTTTATAGACAAGCAAAGGCTGAGAGATTTTGTCACCACTAGGCCTGCCCTAAAAGAGCTCCTGAAGGAAGCACTAAACATGGAAAGGAACAACCGGTACCAGCCTCTACAAAATTATGCCAAATTGTAAAGACCATCGAGACTAGGAAGAAACTGCATCAACTAACGAGCAAAATAACCAGCTAACATCAAAATGACAGGATCAAATTCACACATAACAATATTAACTTTAAATGTAAATAGACTAAATGCTCCAATTAAAAGACACAGACTGGCAAATTGGATAAAGAGTCAAGACATCACTGTGCTGTATTCAGGAAACCCATCTCAAGTGTAGAGACACACATAGGCTCAAAATAGAAGGATGGAGGAAGTTCTACCAAGCAAATGGAAAACAAAAAAAGGCAGGGGTTGCAATCCTAGTCTCAGATAAAACAGACTTTAAACCAACAAAGATCAAAAGAGACAAAGAAGGCCATTACATAATGGTCATGGGATCAATTCAACAAGAAGAGATAACTATCCTAAATATATATGCACCCAATACAGGAGCACCCAGTTTCATAAAGCAAGTCCTGAGTGACCTACAAAGAGACTTAGACTCCCACACAATAATAATGGGAGATTTTAACACCCCACTGTCAACATTAGACAGATCAACAAGATAGAAAGTTAACAAGGATAAGCAGGAATTGAACTCAGCTCTGCACCAAGCGGACCTAATAGACATCTGCAGAACTCTCTACCCCAAATCAACAAAATATACATTCTTTTCAGCACCGCACCACACTTATTCCAAAATTGACCACATAGTTGGAAGTAAAGCTCTCCACAGCAAATGTAAAAGAACAGAAATTATAACAATCTGTCTCTGAGACCACAGTGCAATGAAACTAGAACTCAGGTTTAAGAAACACACTCAAAACCGCTCAACTACATGGAAACTAAACAACCTGCTCCTGAATGACTACTGGGTACATAATGAAATGAAGACAGAAATAAAGATGTTCTTTGAAACCAATGAGAACAAAGACACAACATACCAGAATCTCTGGGACACATTCAAAGCAGTGTGTAGAGGGAAATTTATAGCCCTAAATGCCCACAAGAGAAAGCAGGAAAGATCCAAAATTGACACCTTAACATCACAATTGAAAGAACTAGAAAAGCAAGAGAAAACACATTCAAAAGCTAGCAGAAAGCAAGAAATACCTAAAATCAGAGCAGAACTGAAGGAAATAGAGACACAATAAACCCTTCAAAAACTTAATGAATCCAGGAGCTGGTTTTTTGAAACGGTCAACAAAATTGATAGACCGCTAGCGAGACTAATAAAGAAGAAAAGAGAGAAGAATCAAATAGACACAATAAAAAGTGATAAAGGGGATATCACCACCAATCCCCCAGAAATATAAACTACCATCAGAGAATACTATGAACACCTCTACGCAAAAAAACTAGAAAATCTAGAAGAAATGGATAAATTCCTGGACACATACACCCTCCCAAGACTAAACCAGGAAGAAGTTGAATCTCTGAATAGACCAATAACAGGTTCGAAATTGTGGCAATAATCAATAGCTTACCAACCAAAAAGAGTCCAGGACTGGATGGATTCACAGCCAAATTCCACCAGAGGTACAAGGAGGAGCTGGTACCATTCCTTCTGAAACTATTCCAATCGATAGAAAAAGAGGGAAACCTCCCTAACTCATTTTATGAGGCCAGCATCATCCTGATACCAAAGCCAGGCAGAGACACAACCAAAAAAGAGTGTTTTAGACCAATATCCTTGAGGAACATTGATGCAAAAATCTTCAATAAAATACTGGCAAACCAAATCCAGCAGCACATCAAAAAGCTTATCCACCATGATCAAGTGGGTTTCACCCCTGGGATGCAAGGCTGGTTCAATGTATGCAAATCAATAACTGTACTCCAGCATATAAACAGAACCAAAGACAAAACCCACATGATTATCTCAATAGATGCAGAAAAGGCCTTTGACAAAATTCAACAACACTTCATGCAAAAAACTCTCAATAAATTAGGTATTGATGGGACATATCTCAAAATAAGAGCTATCTATGACAAACCCACAGCCAATATCATACTGAATGGCCAAAAACTGGAAGCATTCCCTTTGAAAATTGGCACAAGATAGGGATGCCCTCTCTCACCACTCCTATTCAACATAGTGTTGGAAGTTCTGGCTAGGGCAATTAGGCAGAAGAAGGAAATAACGGGTATTCAGTTAGGAAAAGAGAAAGTCAAATCGTCCCTGTTTGCAGATGACATGATTGTGTATCTAGAAAACCCCATTGTCTCAGCCCAAAATCTCCTTAAGCTGGTAAGCAACTTCAGCAAAGTCTCAGGATACAAAATCAATGTACAAAAATCACAAGCATTCTTATATACCAATAACAGACAAACAGAGAACCAAATCATGAGTGAACTCCCATTCACTATTGCTTCAAAGAGAATAAAATACCTAGGAATCCAACTTACAAAGGATGCGAAGGACCTCTTCAAGGAGAACTACAAACTACTGCTCAATGAAATAAAAGAGGATACAAACAAATGGAAGAACATTCCATGCTCACGGGTAGGAAGAATCAATATCATGAAAATGGCCATGCTGCCCAAGGTAATTTATAGATTCAATGCCATCCCCATCAAGCTACCAATGACTTTCTTCACAGAATTGGAAAAAACTACTTTAAAGTTCATATGGAACTAAAAAAGAGCCCTCATTGCCAAGTCAATCCTAAGCCAAAGGAACAAAGCTGGAGGCATCATGCTACCTGACTTCAAACTATACTACAAGGCTATAGTAACCAAAACAGCATGGTACTGGTATCAAAACAGAGATATAGATCAATAGGACAGAACAGAGTCCTCAGAAATAATGCCACATATCTACAAGTATCTGATCTTTGACAAACCTGAGAAAAATCAGCAATGGGTAAAGGAATCCCTATTTAATAAATGGTGCTGGGAAAACTGGCTAGCCTTATGTAGAAAGCTGAAACTAGATCCCTTCCTTACACCTTATAATTGAAAAATTATAATTGAAAAATTAATTCAAGATGGATTAAAGACTTAAATGTTAGATCTAAAACCATAAAAACCCTAGAAGAAAACCTAGGCATTACCATTCAGGACATAGACACGGGCAAGGACTTCATGTCTAAAACACTAAAAGCAATGGCAACAAAAGCCAAAATTGACAAATGGGATCTAATTAAACTAAAGAGCTTCTGCACAGCAAAAGAAACTACCATCAGAGTGAACAGGCAACCTACAGAATGGGAGAAAATTTTCACAACCTACTCATCTGACAAAGGGTTAATATCCAGAATCTATAATGAACTCAAACAAATTTACAAGAAAAAAACAAACAACCCCATCAACAAGTGGGCAAAGGACATGAGCAGACATTTCTCAAAAGAAGACGTTTATGCAGCCAAAAAACACATGAAAAAATGCTCATCATCACTGGCCATCAGAGAAATGCAAATCAAAACCACAATGAGATACCATCTCACACCAGTTAGAATGGCAATCATTAAAAAGTCAGGAAACAACAGGTGCTGGAGAGGATGTGGACAAATAGGAACAGTTTTACACTGTTGGTGGGACTGTAAACTAATTCAACCATTGTGGAAGTCAGTGTGGCAATTCCTCAGGGATCTAGAACTACAAATACCATTTGATCCAGCCATCCCATTACTGGGTATATACCCAAAGGACTATAAATCATGCTGCTATAAAAACACATGCACACATATGTTTATTGCGGCACTATTCACAATAGCAAAGACTTGGAACCAACCCAAATGTCCAACAATGATAGACTGGATTAAGAAAATGTGGCACATATACATCACGGAATACTATGCAGCCATAAAAAATGATGAGTTCTTGTCCTTTGTAGGGACATGGATAAAATTGGAAGTCATCATTCTCAGTACTATCGCAAGAACAAGAAACCAAACACCACATATCCTCACTCATAGGTGGGAATTGAACAATGAGAGCACATGGACACAGGAAGGGGAACATCACACTCTGGGGACTGTTGTGGGGTGGGGGGAAGGGGGAGGGATAGCATTAGGAGATATACCTAATGCTAAATGACAAGTTAATGGGTGCAGCACACCAGCATGGCACATGTATACATATGTAACTAACCTGCACATTGTGCATATGTACCCTAAAACTTAAAGTATAATAATAATAATAAAATAAAAAAAAACAATGTTGAATATTGACCCCCACTCTCTTCTGGCTTGTCAAGTTTCTGCCAAGAGATCCACTGTTAGTCTGATGGGCTTCCCTTTGTGGGTAACCTGACCTTTCTCTCTGGCTGCCCTTAACATTTTTTCCTTCATTTCAAATTCGGTGAATCTGAGAATTATGTGTCTTGGAGTTGCTCTTCTCGAGGAGTATCTTTGTGGTGTTCTCTGTATTTCCTGAATTTCAATGTTGGCCTGCCTTTCTAGATTGGGGAAGTTCCCCTGGATAATATCCTGCGGAGTGTTTTCCAACTTGGTTCCATTCTCCCCATCACTTTCAGGTACACCAATCAGACGTAGATTAGGTCTTTTCACATAGTCCCATGTTTCCTGGAGGCTTTGTTCATTTCTTTTTATTCTTTTTTCTCTAAACTTCTCTTCTTGCTTCATTTCATTAATTTGATCTTCCATCACTGATACCCTTTCTTCCAGTTGAACTAATCAGCTACTGAGGCTTGTGCATTCATCATGTAGTTTTTGTGCAGTGGTTTTCAGCTCTGTCAGGTCCTTTAAGGACTTCTCTGCATTGGTTATTCTACTTAGCCATTCGTCTAAACTTTTTTCAGGGTTTTTAACTTCTTTGCCATGGGTTCGAACTTCCTCCTTTAGCTCAGAGTAGTTTGATCATCTGAAGCCTTCTCTCAACTCATCAAAATCATTCTCCATCTAGCTTGTTCTGTAGCTGGTGAGGAACTGCATTCCTTTGGAGGAGGAGGCTCTCTGATTTTTAGAGTTTTCAGTTTTCCTGTTCTGTTTTATCCCCATCTTTGTGGTTTTATCTACCTTTGGTCTTTGATGATGGTGATGTACAGATGGGGTTTTGGTATGGATGTCCTTTCTGTTTGTTAGTTTTCCTTCTAACAGTCAAGGCCCTCAGCTCCAGATCTGTTGGAATTTGCCAGAGGTCCACTCCAGACCCTGTTTGCCTGGGTATCAGCAGCGGAGGCTGCAGAACAGCGGATATTGGTGAACAGCAAATGTTGCTCCCTGATTGTTCCGCTGGAATTTTTGTCTCAGAGGAGTACCCGGCCATGTGAGGTGTCAGTCTGCCCCTACTGAGGGGTGCCTCCCAATTAGGCTACTCAATGGTCAGGGACCCACTTGAGGAGGCAGTCTGTCCATTCTCAGATCTCCAGGTGTGTGCTGGGAGAACCACTGCTCTCTTCAAAGCTGTCAGACAGGGACATTTAAGTGCCACTATAAACATACATATCATGTGTCTTTATAGTAGCATGATTTATAATTCTTTGGGTATATACCCAGCAATGGGATGGCTGGATCAAATTGTATTTCTAGTTCTAGATCCTTGAGGAATCGCTACACTGTCTTCCACAATGGTCGAACTAGTTTACACTCCCACCAACAGTGTAAAACCATTCCTACTTCTCCACATATTCTCCAGCATTTGTTGTTTCCTGACTTTTTAATGATCATCATTCTATCTGGCATGAGACGGTATCTAATTGTGGTTTTGATTTGCATTTCTCTGATGACCAGTGATGATGAGCATTTTTTCATGTGTCTGTTGGCTGCATAAATGTCTTCTTTTGAGAAGTGTCTGTTCATATCCTTTGCCCACTTTTTGATGGGGTTGTTTCTTTTCTTGTAAATTTGTGTAAGTTATTTATAGATTCTGGATATTAGCCCTTTGTCAGATAGGTAGATTGTAACAACTTTCTCCCATTGTGTAGGTTACCTATTCACTCTGATGGTAGTTTCTTTAGCTGTGCAGAAGCTCTTTAGTTTAATTACATCCCATTTGTCAATTTTGGCTTTTGTTGCCATTGCTTTTGGTGTTTTAGTCATGAAGTCTTTGCCCATGCCTACAGCCTGAATGGTATTGCCTAGGTTTTCTTCTAGGGTTTTTATGGTTTTAGATCTAACATTTAAGTCTTTAATCCATCTTGAATTAATTTTTGTATAAGGTGTAAGGAAGGGATCCAGTTTCAGCTTTCTACATAAGGCTAGCCAGTCTCCCCAGCACCATTATTAAACAGGGAATCCTTTCCCAATTTCTTGTTTTTGTCAGGCTTGTCAAAGATCAGATGGTTGTAGATGTGTGGTGTTATTTCTGAGGCCTCTGTTCTGTTCCATTGGTCTATATATCTGTTTTGGTACAGATACCATGCTGTTTTGGTGACTGTAGCCTTGTAGTATAGTTTGAAGTCAGGTAGCATGATGCCTCCACCTTTGTTCTTTTTTCTTAGGATTGTCTTGGCAATGCAGGACCTTTTTTGGTTCCATACAAACTTTAAAATAATCTATTGAGATAATCATGTGGTTTTTGTCATCAGTTCTGTTTATGTGATGGATTATGTTTATTGATTTGCATATGTTGAACCAGCCTTGCATCCCAGGGATGAAGCTGACTTGATAATGGTGGATAAACTTTTTGTTGTGCTGCTGGATTCAGTTAGCCAGTATTTTAGTGAGGATTTTCACATTCATGTTCGTCAGGGATATCGGTCTAAAATTCTCTTTTATTGTTGTTTCTCTGCCAGGTTTTGGTATCCGGATAATGCTGGCCTTGTAAAATGAGTTAGGGAGCATACCCTCTTTTTCTATTGATTGGAATAGTTTCAGAAATAATGGTACCAGCTCCTCTTTGTACCTCTGGTGGAATTTGGCTGTGAATCCATCTGGTCCTGGACTTTTTTGGGTTGGTAGGCTATTAATTATTGCCTCAATTTCAGAGCCTATTATTGGTCTATTCAGAGATTCAACTTCTTCGTGGTTTAGTCTTGGGAGGGTGTATGTGTCCAGGAATTTATCCATTTCTTCTAGATTTTCTAGTTTATTTGCATAGTGGTGTTTATAATATTCTCTGATGGTAATTTGTATTTCTGTGTGATCAGTGGTGATATCCCCTTTATCATTTTTTATTGTGTCTATTTGATTCTTCTCTCTTTTCTTCTTTTTAGTCTTGAGAGTAGTCTATCAATTTTATTGATCTTTTCCAAAAACCAGCTCCTGGATTCATTGATTTTTTTAAAGATTTTTTTGTGTCTCTATTTCCTTCAGCTCTGTTCTGATCTTAGTTATTTCTTGCCTTCTGCTAGCTTTTGAATTTGTTTGCTCTTGCTTCTCTAGTTCTTTCAATTGTGATGTTAGGGTGTCGATTTTAGATCTTTCCTGCTTTCTCTTGTGGGCATTTAGTGCTATAAATTTCCCCTACACACTGCTTTAAATGTGTCCCAGAGATTCTCATACTTTTTGTCTTTGTTCTCATTGGTTTCAAAGAATATCTTTACTTCTGCCGTCATTTCATTATGTACCCAGTAGTCATTCAGGAGCAGGTTGTTCAGTTTCCATGTAGTTGTGCAGTTTTAAGTGAGTTTCTTTATCCTGAGCTGTGATTTGATTGCGCTGTGGTCTGAGAGACAGTTTGTTATAATTTCAGTTCTTTTACATTTGCTGAGGAGTGCTTTACTTCCAACTATGTGGTCAATTTTGGAATAAGTGTGATGTGGTGCTAAGAAGAATGTATATTCTGTTGATTTGGGGTGGAGAGTTCTGTAGATGTCTATTAGGTCTGCTTGGTGAAGAGCTGAGTTCAGGTGCTGGATATCCTTGTTAACCTTCTGTCTCATTGATCTGTCTAATATTGACAGTGGGGTGTTAAATCTCCGATTATTATTGTGTGGGAGTCTAAGTCTTTTTGTAGGTCTCTAAGGACTGGCTTTATGAGTCTGGATGCTCCTGTATTGGGTGCATATATTTTTAGGATAGTTAGCACTTCTTGTTGAATTGATCCTTTTACCTCATGTAATGGCCTTTGTCTCTTTTGATCTTTGTTGGTTTAAAGTCTGTTTTATCAGAGACTAGGATTGCAACCCCTGCCTTTTTTTGCTTTCCATTTGCGTGGTAGATCTTCCTCCATCCCTTTCTTTTGAGTCTGTGTGCGTCTTTGCTTGTGAGATAGCTCTCCTGAATACAGCACACTGATGGGTCTTGACTCTTTATCCAATTTGCCAGTCTGTGTCTTTTAATTGGGGCATTTAGCTCATTTACATTTAACGCTAATATTGTTATGCAAGAATTTGATCCTGTCATTATGATGTTAGGTGTTTTGTTTGCCTGTTAGTTTATGCAGTTTCTTCCTAGCCTCAATGGTCTTTACAATTTGGCATGTTTTTGCAGTGGCTGGTACCAGTTTTTCCTTTCCATATTTAGTGCTTCTTTCAGGAGCTCTTGTAAGGCAGGCCTGCTGGTGACAAGATCTCTCAGTATTTGCTTGTCTGTGAAGGATTTTATTTCTCCTTCACTTATGAAGCTTAGTTTGGCTGGATATTTAATTCTGGGTTGAAAATTCTATTCTTTAAGAATGTTGAATATTGGCCCCCACTCTCTTCTGGCTTGTAGAGTTTCTGCTGAGGGATCAGCTGTTAGTCTGATGGGCTTTCCTTTGTTGGTAACCTGACCTTTCTCTCTGGCTGCCCTTAACATTTCTTCCTTCATTTCAACTTTGGTGAATCTGATAATTATGTGTCTTGGGGTTGCTCTTCTCAAGGAGTATCTTTATGGTGTTCTTTGTATTTCCTGAATTTGAATGTTGGCCTGCCTTGCTAGGTTGGGGAAGTTCTCCTGGATAATATCCCACAGAGTGTTTTGCAACTTGGTTCCATTCTCCCCATCACTTTCAGGTACACCAATCAAATGTAGATTTGGTCTTTTCACATAGTCCCATATTTCTTGAAGGGTTTTTTCAATTCTTTTTACTCCTTTTTCTCTAAACTTGTTTTCTTGCTTTATTTCATTAATTTGATCTTCAATCACTGATATCCTTCCTTGCATTTGATTGAATCAGCTATTGAACCTTGTGCAGGCTTCATGTAGTTCTCGTGCCATGGTTTTCAGCTCCATTAGGTCATTTAAGATCTTCTCTACACTGTTTATTCTAGTTAGCCATTCTTCTAACCTTTATCAAGGTTTTTAGCTTCCTTGTGATAGGTTCAAACATCCTCCTTTAGCTCAGAGAATTTTGTTATTACCGACCTTCTGAAGCCTACTTCTGTCAGCTTGTCAAAGTCATTCTCCATCCAGCTTTGTTCCATTGCTGGTGAGGAGCTGCGACCATTTGGAGGAGGAGAAGAGGAGCTCTGATGTTTAGAATTTTCAGCTTTTCTCCTCTGGTTTCTCCCCATCTTTTTGGATTTATCTACCTTTGGTCTTTGATGTTGGTGACCTACAGATGGGGTTTTGGTGTGGATGTGGATGTCCTTTTTGTTGATCTTGTTGCTATTCCTTTCTGTTTGTTAGTTTTCCTTCTAACAGTCAGGTCCCTCAGCTGCAGGTCTGTTGGAGTTTGCTGGAGTTCCACAGCCTTGGTACCACCAGCCAAGGCTGCAGGGCAGCAAATATTGCAGAACAGCAAATATTGCTTCCTGATCCTTTCTCTGGAAGTTTCATTCCAGAGGGGCACCCGTGTGTGTGAGATGTCAGTGGGCCCCTACTGGGAGATGTCTCCCAGTTAGGCCACATGGGGGTCAGGGACCCACTTGAGGAGGCAGTCTGTTCTCTGAGTTCAAACGCCATGCTGGGAGAACCACTGCTCTCTTCAGAGCTGTCAAACAGGGATGTTTAAATCTGCAGAAATTTCTGCTGCCTTTTGTTCAGCTATGCCCAGCCCCCAGAGAGGGAATCTACGGAGGCAGCCAGCCTAGCTGAGCTGAGGTGAGCTCCCCCCAGTTCAAGCTTCCCTGGCTGTTTTGCTCACCTACTCAAGCCTCATCAATGGAGGACACCCCTCCCCTGCTGCTGCCTTGCACGTCAATCTCAGACTGCTGCCCAAGCAGTGAGCAAGGCTCCGTGGGTGTGGAACTCATGGACCTGTGCATGGGATATAATCTCCTGGTGTGTCATTTGCTAAGACCACTGGAAAAGCACAGTATTTGGATGGGAGTGTCCCATTTTTCCAGGTACTGTCTGTCATGGCTTCCCTTGGCTAGGAAAGGGAAATCCCCCATCCCCTTGCACTTCCTAGGTGAGTCGACACCCCGCCCTGATTTGGCTCACCCTCCGTGGGCTGCACCCACTGTCCAACCAGTCCCAATGAGATAAACCAGGTACCTCAGTTGGAAATGCATGAATCACCCATCTTCTAAGGGAAATCATTTAGCTTTTCACTATTAAATATGATGTTAGCTGAGTTTTCCGTAGATGCTCTTTATCAATTTACCAATGAATGCATGTTGAATTATGAAAAAAATTTGCATCTACTGAAACAATCTTATTTTTTTTCTTTTTCAGTGTGTTAACATAATAAAGTAAGGGCAGTTCCAAGATGGCCAAATAGGAACAGCTCCAGTCTACAGCTCCCAGCATGAGTGATGCAGAAGATGGGTGATTTCTGCATTTCCAACTAAGGTACTGGGTTCATCTCAATGGGGCTTGTCAGACAGTGGGTGCAGAACAGTGGGTGCAGTGCATCAAGCATGAGCTGAAGCATGGTGAGGCATCATCTCACCCAGGAAGCACAAGGGATCAGGAAATTCCCTTTCATAGCCAAGCAAAGCTGTGACAGATGGAACCTGGAAAATTGGGTCACTCCCACCCTAATACTGTGCTTTTCCAATGGTCTTAGCAAATGGCACACCAGGAGATTATATCCCACACATGACTGGGAGGCTCCCATGCCCATGGAGCCTCACTCATTGCTAGCACAGCAGTCTGAGATTGAACTGCAAGGTGGCAGCAAGGCTGGGGGAGGGGCACCCACCATTGCTGAGGCTTGAGTAGGTAAACAAAGCAGCCAGAAAGCACACCACAGATCAAAGAGGCATGCCTGCCTCTGTAGACTCCACTGGTTGAGGCAGGGCATAGCTGAACAAAAGGCAGCAGAAACCTCTGCAGACTTAAATGTCCCTGTCTGACAGCTTTGAAGAGAGTAGTGATTCTCCCAGCACGGAGTTTGAGATCTGAAAATGGACAGACTGCTTCCTCAAGTGGGTCCCTGACACCCAAGTAGCCTATCTGGGAGGCACCCCCCAGTAGGGGCAGACTGACACCTCACACAGCTGGTGGAGGTTTCCGAGACGAAATCTCCAGAGGAACGATCAGACAGTAACATTTGCTGTTTAGCAAATTCACTGTTCTGCATCCTCCGCTGCTGATACCCAGGCAAACAGAGTCTGGAGTGGACCTCCAGCAAGCTCCAACAGACCTGCACCTGAGGGTCCTAACTGTTAAAAGGAAAATTAACAAACAGAAAGGACATCCACACCAAAACCCCATCTGTACATCACCATCATCAAAGACCAAAGGTAGATAAAACCACAAAGATGGGGATAAAACAGAACAGGAAAACTGAAAATTCTAAAAATCAGAGTGCCTCTCCTCCTCCAAATGAATGCAGCTCCTCACAAGCAATGGAACAAAGCTGGGTGGAGAATGACTTTGATGAGCTGAGAGAAGTAGGCTTCAGACGATCAAACTTCTCCGAGCTAAAGGAGGAAGTTTGAACCCATCGCAAAGAAATTAAAAACCTTGAAAAAAGATTAGACAAATGGCTAAGTAGAATAACCAATGCAGAGAAGTCCTTAAAGGACCTGATGGAGCTGGAAACCATGGCACGAGCACCACGTGATGAATGCACAAGCTTCAGTAGCCGATTCAATCAACTGGAAGAAAGGGTATCAGTGACGGAAGATCAAATGAAAGAAATGAAGCAAGAAGAGAAGTTTAGAGAAAAAAAGAATAAAAACATATGAACAAAGCCTCCAGCAAATATGGGACTAGGTGAAAAGACCAAATCTACGTCTGATTGGCAAACCTGAAAGTAATGGGGAGAATGGAACCAAATCGGAAAACACTCTGGAGGATATTATCCAGGGGAACTTCCCCAAACTAGCAAGGCGGGCCAACATTCAAATTCAGTAAATACAGAGAATACCCCAAAGATACTCCTCAAGAAGAGCAACTCTAAGATACATAATTGTCAGATTCACCAAGGTTGAAATGAAGGAAAAAATGTTAAGGGCAGCCAGAGGGCTGCCCACAAAGAGAACCCCATCAGACTAACAGCGGATCTCTTGGCAGAAATTCTACAAGCCAGAAGAGAGTGAGGGCCAATATTCAACATTCTTAAAGAAAAGAAATTCGTCCCAGAATTTCATATCCAGCCAAACTAAGCTTCATAAGTGAAGGAGAAATAAAATCCTTTATAGACAAGCAAATGCTGAGAGATTTTGTCACCAGCAGGCCTGCCCTAAAAGAGCTCCTGAAGGAAGCACTAAACATAGAAAGGAACAACCGGTACCAGCCACTGCAAAAACATACCAAATTGTAAAGACCATCGAGGCTAGGAAGAAACTGCATCAGCGAACAAGCAAAATAACCAGCTAACATCATAATGATGTTATGATGTTCACTACAAATTCACACATAAAAATATTAACCTTAAATGTAAAGGGGCTAAATGCTGCAATTAAAAGACCCAGACTGGCAAATTGTATAGTCAAGACCCATCAGTGTGCTGTATTCAGGAAACCCATCTCACGTGCAGAGACACACATAGGCTCAAAATAAAGGGATAGAGGAAGATCTACCAAGCAAATGGAAAACAAAAAAAGGCAGGGGTTGCAATCCTAGGCTCTGATAAAACAGACTTTAAACCAACAAAGATCAAAAGAGACAAAGAAGGCCATTATATAATGGTAAAGAGATCAATTCAACAAGAAGAGCTAACTATCCTAAATATATATGCACCCAATACAGGAGCACCCAGATTCATAAAGCAAGTCCTTAGAAACCTACAAAGAGACTTAGACACCCACACAATAATAATGGGAGACTTCAACACCCCACTGTCAACATTAGACAAATCAATGAGACAGAAAGTTAACAAGAATATACAGGAATTGAATTCAGCTCTGCACCAAGCAGACCTAATAGACATCTACAGAACTCTCCACCCCAAATCAACAGAATATACATTTTTTTCAGCACCACGCTGCACTTATTCCAAAATTGACCACATACTTGGAAGTAAAGCTCACCTCAGCAAATGTAAAAGAACAGAAATTATAACAAACTGTCTCTCAGACCAAAGTGCAATCAAACTAGAACTCAGGATTAAGAAACTCACTCAAAACCACTCAACTACATGTAAACTGAACAACCTGCTCCTGAATGACTACTGGGTACATAATGAAATGAAGACAGAAATAAAGATGTTCTTGAAACCAATGAGAACGAAGACACAACATACCAGAATCTCTGGGACACATTTAAAGCAGTGTGTAGAGGGAAATTTATAGCACTAAATGCCCACAAGAGAAAGCGGGAAAGATCTAAAATTAACACCCTAACATCACAATTAAAAGAACTAGAGAAGCAAGAGCAAACACATACAAAAGCTGGCAGAAAGCAAGAAATAACTAAGATCAGAGCAGAACTGGAGGAGACAGAGACACAAAAACCCTTCAAAAAATCAATGAATCCAGGAGCTGCTTTTTTTTGAAAAGATCAACAAAATTTGATGGACCACTAGCAAGACTAATAAAGAAGAAAACAGAGAAGAATCAAATAGATGCAATAAAAAATGCTAAAGGGGATATCACCACCAATCCCACAGAAATACAAACTACCATCAGAGAATATTATAAACATCTCTATGCAAATAAACTAGAAAATCTAGAAGAAATGGATAAATTCCTGGACACATACACCCTCCCAAGACTAAACCATAAAGAAGTTGAATCTCTGAATAGACCAATAACAGGCTCTGAAATTGTGGCAATAATCAATAGCTTACCAATCAAAAAAGGTCCAGAACCAGATGGATTCACAGCCGAATTCTACCAGAGGTACAAGGAGGAGCTGGTACCATTCCTTCTGAAACTATTCCAATCAATAGAAAAAGAGGGAATCCTCCCTAACTCATTTTATGAGGCCAGCATCATCCTGATACCAAAGCCTGGCAGAGACACAACAAAAAAGACAATTTTAGACCAATGTCCCTGATGAACATCGATGCAAAAATCCTCAATAAAATACTGGCAAACCAAATCCAGCAGCACATCAAAAAGCTTGTCCACCATGATCAAGTGGCCTTCATCCCTGGGATGCAAGGCTGGTTCAATATACACAAATCAATAAACGTAATCCAGCATATAAACAGAACCAAAGACAAAACCCACATGATTATCTCAATAGATGCAGAAAACGCCTTTGGCAAAATTCAACAGCCCTTCATGCAAAAAACTCTCAATAAATTAGGTATTGATGGGACGGATCTCAAAATAATAAGAGCTATCTATGACAAACCCACAGCCAATATCATACTGAATGGGCAATAACTGGAAGCATTCCCTTTGAAACCTGGCACAAGACAGGGATGCCCTCTCTCACCACTCATATTCAACATAGTGTTGGAAGTTCTGGCCAGGGTAATCAGGCAGGAGAAAGAAATAGAGGGTATTCAATTAGGAAAAGAGGAAGTCAAATTGTCCCTGCTTGCAGATGACATGATTGTATATCTAGAAAACCCCATCATTTCAGCCTAAAATCTCCTTAAGCTGATAAGCAACTTCAGCAAAGTCTCCGGATACAAAATCAATGTGCAAAAATCACAAGCATTCTTATACACCAATAACAGACAAACAGAGAGCCAAATTATGAGTGAACTCCCATTCACAATTGCTTCAAAGAGAATAAAATGCCTAGGAATCCAACTTACAAGAGATGTGAAGGACCTCTTCAAGGAGAACTACAAACCACCGCTTAACAAAATAAAAGAGGACACAAACAAATGGAAGAACATTTCTTGCTCATGGATAGGAAGAATCAATATCATGAAAACGACCATACTGCCCAAGATAATTTATAGTTTCAATGCCATCCCCATCAAGCTACCAATGACTTTCTTCACAGAATTGGAAAAAACTACTTTAAAGTTCATATGGAACCAAAAAAGAGCCCTCATTGCCAAGTCAATCCTAAGCTCAAAGAACAAAGCTGGAGGCATCATGCTACCTGACTTCGAACTATATTATAAGGCTACAGTCACCAAAACAGCATGGTACTGGTAACAAACAGAGATATAAACCAATGGAACAGAACAGAGCCCTCGGAAATAATACCACACACCTACAACTATCTGATCTTTGACAAACCTGACAAAAACAAGAAACAGGGAAAGGATTCCCTATTTAATAAATGGTGCTGGGAAAACTGGCTAGCCATATGTAGAAAGCTGAAACTGGATCCTTTCCTTACACCTTATACAAAAATTAATGCAAGATGGATTAAAGACTTAAATGTTAGACCTATAACCATAAAAACCCTAGAAGAAAACCTAGGCAATACCATTCAGGACACAGGCATGGGCAAGGACTTCATGTCTAAAACACCAAAAGCAATGGCAACAAAAGCCAAAATTGACAAATGGGATCTAATTAAATTAAAGAGCTTCTGCACAGCAAAAGAAACTACTATCAGAGTGAACAGGCAGCCTACAGAATGGGAGAAAATTTTTGCAATCTACTCATCTGACAAAGGGTTCATATCCAGAATCTACAATGAACTCAAACAAATTTACAAGAAAAAAACAAACAACCCCATCAACAAGTGGGCAAAGGATATGAACAGACACTTCTCAAAAGAAGACATTTATGCAGCCAACAGACACATGAAAAAATGCTCATCATCACTGGCCATCAGAGAAATGCAAATCAAAACCACAATGAGATATCATCTCACACCAGTTAGAACGGCAATCATTAAAAAGTCAGGAAACAACAGGTGCTAGAGAGGATGTGGAGAAATAGGAACACTTTTACACTGTTGGTGGGGCTGTAAACTAGTTCAGCCATTGTGGAAGTCAGTGTGGCGATTCCTCAGGGATCTAGAACTAGAAATACCATTTGACCCAGCCATCCCATTACTGGGTATATACCCAAAGGAAAATAAATCATGCTGCTATAAAGACACATGCACACGTATGTTTATTGTGGCACTACTCACAATAGCAAAGACTTGGAACCAACCCAAATGTCCAACAATGATAGACTGGATTAAGAAAATGTGGCACATATACACCATGGAATACTATGCAGCCATAAAAAATGATGAGTTCATGTCCTTTGTAGGGTCATGGATGAAGCTGGAAACCATCATTCTCAGCAAACTATCACAAGGACAAAAAACCAGACACCACATGTTCTCACTCATAGGTGGGAATTGAACAATGAGAACACTTGGACACAGGAAGAGGAACATCACACACCAGGGCCTGTTATAGGGGGGGTAGGGGGGAGAGATAGCATTCGGAGATATACCTAATGTAAATGATGAGTCAATGGGTGTAGCACACCAACATGGCACATATATACATATGTAACAAACCTACACATTATGCACATGTACCCTAGAACTTAAAGTATAATAAAAATATATATATATATTTTTAAAACCCATCAAACATCAGAGAGTTTTTTTTCTAAATGCTGCAGAATTAAAGTCATGTATTAATGCATTTTACTGATGATTCCCAAGGACCTACAACTATACCAGACATATAGTAGGTGCTCAAAAATATTTATCAAACAAACTAATGAATGATTTCTAAAAAAAAAAAAAACATAATAAGGTAAGTTACATTGATTGATTTTAGAATGTTGAACCAGCCTTACATTTCTGGGATAACCCTCTTCCCTTTGGTAGTAATATACTTTTAATATATAGCTGGATTTGCACCATTAATATTTTACTGGAGGTTTTTGTGCCTGTGTTGCTATGTTTATGAGGGTTATTGATACGTTCCGTTGATGTATTTTTCTATTCTTTCACCAATATCATACTCTCTTGACTACTGTGGCTTTACAGTAAGTCTTAAAATCAGGTATTTTGAGTCCTCCAACATTTTTCTTCTCTTTAAAAATTATTTTAGCTATTCTAATTACTTTATGTTTCATATAAACACTCCTCTTCCTTTTCTTCCTCCTTCTTTTTATTCTTCTATTTTATTTCCCTAATTTTGCATGCAAGTTATGTTGGTCTTGTAAGATGAGTAGAGATCATGTAAAACTGGCATTATTTCCTCCTTATGTATTTGGTAGAACTCACAAGTAGAGACACTTAGGTTTGAAGTTCTCCCTGCTGGAAGGTTTTTAACTATAAATTCTGTTTCTTGGATACGGATAAAAGTACTCAAGTTTTCCATTTCTTTTTGTATAAACTTTAGCAACTTGTGTATTTCAAATAATTGGTCTATTTAATCTAAAGTGTTAAATTTATCAGAATAGTTGTTTATTGTATTCCCTTGTTGTATTTTAAATGTCTGTGGCATCTGTTGAGATATCTCCTTTTTTGTTTCTGATACCTGTAATTCTTGTGTTTGTTTTTTTTTTTTTTTTCCTCTCTCTCTCTCTCTCTCAACTCATTCCGGATATTACTGGTCTTTTCAATGAACAAGCTTTTGGTTTTGATTATTTTTTCCATTATTTTTCTGTTTTAAATTTCATTGATTTCTGCTCTTTATTGCTTCCTTCTTTCTACACACTTTGGGTTTAACTCTTTCTAGCTTCTTAAGGTATAATACTATATTTTGATTTCAGACCTTCTTTTCTAATATGAGCATTTAATGTTCCATATTTTCCTATAAGCATTGCCTTGGTTGCATCCCACAAATTTTGGTATGTTCAAAATGTTTTAAAATTTTCCTTGGATAATTTTTATTTATCTATTTTCACGTTTCTCAACTCCTCTGGTATCTCCATTCTGCTATTCAATAATTCCAGGGAACTTTTTTTTCAGTTGTTGTAATTTGAGGTCTAAAATCCTCATTTGGTTATTTCTTTTAGTTTTTACTTATTTGCTGAAAACTTGTATCTTTCCCTTCATTTCAAGAGTATGTGTCCTTACTTCATGGAACATAGCTATAATAATTGCTTTAAAGTCTTTGTCTGATAATTCCAACATCTGGATCATCTGGGGTTGCAATCTGTTGATTCTTATTTTCTTGTGAGAATTACTGAGATTTCTCTGGTTCTTTGTATGTTGAGTAATTTCAGATTATATCCTAGACATTTTAAATTTTGTTTTGAGTCTCTGACTCTAGTTTAAATGCTCTGGAAAATGTCTATTTTTATTTTTGTAATCAATCTGATTAGGTTGGAGTGCAAGTTCTCATCCACCTTTTGCATGTTTCTGTTTCAATGTCAGTTTTTATTTTTCAAAACACTTGCTTTGATATTTGGGTCTACTCCATGGGAGCACCACACAAGGTATAGGATATAGGAGGCATTCTACACTGTAGTTCAGTTCTCCAAGCCTTTGCTGTGCTGCTTCAGATCTGTTTTATGCATGTGCAACACAGTGGTGAGTTTAAGATTTGATACACAGATTCAAGGGATTTCTTCATCAATTCCCTTCTTTCTGTGATATTTCCCCCACACTTTCCAGAACCCAGAGCCCCTTTTCCCAGTACTATAACTTAAAAACTGGGTTTTTATCCTCCCTGCACTGTTACACACATCAAGGACTGAGTTCACCTTAAGGGCAGGGCAACAAGATCACAGGGTCCACTGATTGGAGAAAAAGGCTTTCAGAGAGTTAGGTGCCTTTACGGCCTCGGCCGCTACTGCAGAAGTACAGCTTCATGACTGGGGCTTGCCTCAAAGCAGGACTCAGAGAATAAAAAGAGAGAAAATGAAGAGAGGAGGTATTTCTACTGAACAATTTGTCCTGTAAGAAACCCACTTCCTGCTTTCTTTCCTCTGTCCAAAAAGTAAGCGTTTTTCTTGGAGCTTTTTCTATCCACAACTGCTGCAGACTTCCAGCATTCAGGCTGCTCTTGAGTATAAACCAGAAGATATGGCAGAGTTTTTTTAAAGGTGGGGGAGCAGGAGGGGTGGGCGGTGGGCATGGTGGCTCATGCCTGAAATCCCAGCACTTTGGGTTGTTGAGGTGGGAGGATTGCTTGAAGTTCGAAAACAGCTTCGGTAACAAAGTGATACCCTCATCTCTACTTTTTTAAAATTAAAATTAAAATTAAAATAATGGGAAACTTGCTCCTGTATCAGTCATGATCTTCAAGCTTTTATTTCCCTCCTCAATATGCCTACTATTACTCTTCAAAGTTCTCAGATAGTTGCTTTATATATTCTGTCTAGTTTTTAGTTGTAATCAAAGAGATTGGCAGACTGTGCTTAATCTATCACAGGCGCTCAGAATTAATTTTGTCTACTTTCATTTTATTCACCAATTTTAGAATCTAAATCTTAAGATTTTTACTCTCTTTGTTTTCTGAATCTCTTGCCATAGCAACTTTGATCAAAGTGTCTTCAGATTTTGGAAGTTGCCCTTGCTCATATGAAAGCACTTAAAGCTGTAAAGGGACTCACAAATTATAGGAACACTGTGTCATGTTACCTGTGTTTGATTTGGTGTGAGAAGAGCTTGGGTCAGGTCCAGTTCTGCCCTTATCAGCTAGAAGATCTTGAGTAAGTTATCAAACCCCTCTGAACTGCAGTTTCCCCATCTTTAAAATAAAGATCATCATACAAAACTCACAGGTTTGTTGTAAGAATTAAATCAGACATTAGGGGTGCTAAGTCTGCCTATATGAGGTACTCAATAAATGGTAACTATTTTTGTCATTAGGAACAGTTTGTATTGCTGATGTTTATTTGACCAATTTTGGTCAAAGGATACTGTGCTTTATAGCCTTGTTTCAGTGTTGTGGTAACAGTAATCATTAGACCTCGATGAAGATAATTGCAAACTATGGATGAGATCAGTCAGAAGTATCACAGTAATGAATATCCATAGGGGATCTCTTTGCTTGTACAGTAGCACCCTTCGTCCTTCGTTTCACCTTCTTTGGTTTCAGTTACCTGTGGTCAATCACAGTCTGAAAATATTACATACAGTAAGACATTTTGAGAGAGAGACTATAGTCACATATTATAGTATATTATTGTAATTATTCTATTCTATTATTAGTTATTGTTGTTAATCTCTTACTGTGCCCATTATAAATTAAATATCATCATAGGTATATATGTATAGGAAAAAAACATGGTATATATAGGGTTCTGCACTATCTACAGTTTCAGGCATTCAATGGGGATCTTGGAATGTATTCCCCATGCATAAGTGAATACTATTTTTACTCTTGGTAAAAATAGTATATTTTTCGAAGAGGTGCGATTACAGAAGATGGCAGTGCCCCGATGACCAGAAAAAACCAGCACCTTCTGGAGAAACATTTAGCAGGGATCTGACAATACAGAAAAGAAGAATCGAAGTGGTTGTAGAAACACAAAGAAGAGTATAAGAGTACAGTGATATATTCTGTGTTTCGTAGAAAACTTTTCCTCCAGTACCTTTTTTTTGTTAACTGTAGCTTCAACTCATGTATTTCTTTGTTTCTTGAAATATCCAATTCTCTTTTATTCATCAATCCTCATTATAAATTCAAAACCGTGTCACTGCCTGGAATTTCTTTGTTGAAATGGAGGTCTCATTTTTAATAATCCAGCTTCCTTGGGGGCCTCTGATTATCTTTTTCCATACGCTAATTAACGGTCATAACTTTTTTTTTTCTTTTCTGGTTTTCTATCACCTTTGTCACATCTGGCAGGTTATAACTTGCTTCAAGATTTGCTTCTTGATTTTTTTCTTCTTGCTAGCTCTCTTGTTTATGAGCTTATAATGCTTGCCTGGGACTTTTTAATTGCATTCTATTTGAATACAAATGGCTTCTGAACTTTTTATTCTTCACATTTCTGGAATGATAATAAGTAATAGAGTCAAATTTAACTAAGGAAGAAGAATATCGAAAGTTCGCTAGAGCAGAACACAGAATAATACAGCAATTCATTAGTTTTCAACACCCAAACTAGAAACCTCACTAGTGATCATTCTTTTCCATTCTGTTGCCATCACTCCTGCATTCACAATGTCTGCTGCTATTTCAAAAGTGCCAAAATACAGTGATGATTTTTTCCACAGGGCAATGTAGGATGGAAAATGAGCTGGCCATTATTAAAGGGAAAGTATCAGCTATACTGAATATGAAATTCCACATCAACCAATAATCAAGTGTCTATTAAGTGCCTACTGTATACCTAACAATGAATGAAAATGACATACGTCAAAAGCTCTTTCTTTCTCTATTCCACCTCCTTTGATACTCTCTGGTGGTCTTTAGTGCTCTTCCTCTATACCCTCCTGTTCCCCTCACTCTAATCAGCAATTTTTATCCCAAATATTCTTTCTTGAAAGACATAAACCTTAAAAGCTTCACAGGTTTGACTTGACAGCCCCTCAGATCATGTGGGTGCAAAAAATACTGACAGTCTGCTATAGACTGAATGTTTGTGCACCCTTAAAATTCATAGGTTCATAGGTTGAATCCTAACCTCCAAGATGATGGTATTAGGAAGTGAAGCCTTTGAAAGGTAATTAGATCATAAAAGTGGAGCCCTCATGAGTGGGATTAGTGCCCTTACAAAGAAGTGCCAGAGAGCTCCATTGCCCCTTCTCCTATGTGAAGACACGACAAGAAGACAACCATCTTTGAACTAGGAAGTGGCTCCTCGCCAAATACTGAATCTGCTGACACCTTGATCTAGAACTTGCAGCCTCCAGAACTTTAAAAATATATGTTTGTAACTTAAACCACCAAGTCTATGGTATTTTTGTTATAGCAGCCCAAATGGACCGAGACACAGTCCAAAGGAGTGGGTAACAGGAGCACCCACTATTATAAATGTGGCAATGCCACTTGGGTTTGGGAGGGTTCCTGCTGAAATGGCCCAGGAGTAGAGATGAATTGTGAAGGGAGGTACAGTGGGGCTCTTCTGTTGTGGCTGAGGACTCTGGAAATCTGCCGTTAAGAACTGCTTATTTGATTAATTTTATTTTTTAAAAAGGAATCTGGTTATGATAATGGACAGGGAGAATGGACATCTGAGAAGGAGCCTACATTAGCAAAATAATCCAAGCTGTGGTCTGGATTTATAGCTTCCTTTTGTACTTCTAAGATTTTAAAACTCTTCTAGTCGGCTAAGGAAAAATCTACCTTAAAATTATAATTCTGTGTCAAAAATGAATTCCTAATGAAGTTAATAAAAATAAATGTCTACATAACTAGCTGACAAAAGCTGAACTAAGAATTTTTCTTCCCATCATGATGGAGTAATTCGTTCTGGACCAGCTCTTCTATTGAAAACAACTATAAAACTGAAAAAGATATATGAAATGATTATTTTCTTGAGTATAGAAAGCACAGAACTACGATCCATGAGTGAGGTGAAGCAAAGATGAGACCCACAGCCAGTGCAGCTCTTTCTGGACTGTGGCACAGAGAGGGAGACCCTTCATGGTGATTGGCCACCTTGGTGAGCTGAGAGACAGAGATTAGAACTCAGATACTAAGTTCGCTGGGATTGGTGGGGCCGCCTCCACTACAGAGTGTTGTCTCCTCCATTGTCACAGGCTTTCTGGAGTGGCTCCCATGTAAGGACTGAGCAGGGCAAGGTGTGAAGGCTGTACCTGACTCTACTACTTACTCCAGAGTACCCTGCTGGGTTCCGGCCCACATTCATTGGGCCTTCACTGAAGTTTATTTTCTGCCTTTCCCAAACTTCTTTCCTCTCCCTTCATAGCTGTTGATACCTAGAAAACATCTTTCACCCCTAAACTCTACCTCAGCCTTTGCTTGCAGAGAATCCAACTTGCTGTACTGGTTCTGCTGTACTGAATTCTATCAAACGTTGAAGGAGAAAATAATAACCATTTTATACACACCCAGAAAACAGAGGAGGAAAGAATACTCCTAACTCATATTATACAGACAGAATAACCTAATACCAACATCTGACAAGGACATTACAAGAAAACTAAAGATAATATCCTTTATAAACATAGATATAAAAAAGGTTTAACAAAATAATTAGTAAAACAAATCCAACAATTTATAAAAAGGAAAGTATTGTATGTCATGACAAATGTGGTTTCTACTAGGAATGCAAGATAGAATTATCTGAAAATCAATCAGCGTAATTTACTACATTAACAAAATAAAAGAGGAAAGTAATACGATTATCTCAATGGATGCAGAAAAGGCATTTAACAAATTTCAACATTCCTTTATGGTTAGAAACTCTCAACAAAATGGGTATAGAAAGAAATATTCTCAATTTGATAAAGGGCACCTATGAAAACTCTACAGATAATGTGATACTTAATGGTGAAAAAATGAATACTTTCTTCCTAAAGTCAGGAATGAGGCAAGGATACCTAATATCACTACCTCTATTCAACATCATACTGAATGTTCTAGCCAGTGGTATAGGCAACAAAAATAAATAAAAGGCAAAATGTCCAGGAAGACAAAAGTATAATTGTCTTTATTCATATACAACATGTTTGAATGTGTAGAAAATCCTATAAATGTATAAAAATGCTAAAATAACTAAGTGAATTTAGCAAGTCTGTAGGATGTAAGTTCAATAACTTTAAATCAAATTTATCTATTTATACTAGCAACAAAAAGTGGAAGATAAATATTAAAACAATACCATTTATAATAACATATAAGAAAACAAAAATACATGAGGATAGATGTAATAAAAAACACATTATCTCTATATTGAAAACCGAGAGAAATTAGAAAAGACTGAAATAACTAGTAAGTTTTCTTATGTTCATGGATTGGAAGATTTGACACTCTTAAGATCTTATTTCTCTCCAAGTTGATCTATAGATTGAAAACAATCTCAATCAGAATCCCAGAAGGTTTTTTGTAGTAATTGATGAGATGATTCTAAAATTTATATAGAAATACTAAAAACATAGAATAGCCAAAGCACTGTTGAAAAAGTAGATCAAAGTTTGAGGACTTACTCTACTTGATTTTATGGCTTACTCTAAAGCTACAGAAACCAAGACAATAGGGCATTGGTGAAAGGCTAAACACATAGATCAATATGGATTAATGGAATAGTATAGAGAGTCCAGAAATAGACATATATGGCCAATGGATTTTCATTAAGTTGTCAAGGAAATTCAGTAAGGAAGTGGTAGTAGGTGGTTTTGGAACAATTGGATATTATATATCATGTGTGGAAAAGAAATCTCAACTTTTAACTCATACTATGCAGAAAAATTAACTTCAAATGCATCATGGACTTAACACTTGAAAGCTAACACTCTTAAACCTTTGAAAAAAAAAAAACCAGGGATGTTTTCACAACCTTGGAATGAAAAAAATAGACAAAACACCAAAACTACAAACCATTAAAAAAATTGATAAACTAGACGCATCAAAATTTAAATTTCCTTCTCTTTGAAAGACATCATTAAGAAAATTTAAAAAGCAAGTTACACACTGGGAGAAAATCGCGATAAATGTGTAACATCTGACAAACAAATTATTTAAAGAACCCCAAGAATTCAGTATTTTAAAAGGCAGACAATGCAGTTTTTTAAAAGGACAAAATACTTAAACAGACACTTCACAAGGGAATGGGAAAATGGTCAGGAAACAAGTTAAAAGGTACTTGACATTATTAATGATAAGGGAAATGCAAATTAAAACCACGAGATACCACTTCATGTGCACTAAGATGGCTATAATCAAACACACAATGACAAGTATTGGTGAGAATGTGGAGAAATTGGAACCTTAACACATTGATGATGGGAATGTAAAATGATGTAGCCACTAGGAAAAATAGTTTAACAGTCCTTCAAATGTTAAACATACAGTTATTATATGACCCAGAAATTCTACTACTGGATATATACCCAAGAAAATTGAAAATACATGCCCACACAAAAACTTGTACACTAATGTTATTTTAAATATCCAAACAGTGGAAACAATTCAAATCATCAATTCATCAATTGGTGAATCGATAAATAAAATGTGGTATAGCCATACAATGGAAGGTAATGTAGCCATAAAAAAATTATCCTCTGATACATGCTGCAACATGGATGAACCTTGAAGATATTATAATTTGTATGATTTTGTTATTCTAGCAATTCATACACTAAAAGCCCTGACTTCATCACCACACAATATATCCATGTAACAAAATTACACTTATACCCCACAAATTTATACAAATAAAACATTCTTAGAGGAAATATTGTGTTAAGTGAAAGAAGCTAGTCACAAAAGGTCACATATTGTAAGATACCATTTCTGTGAAAAGTCCAGAATAGGCAAATCCATATAGACAGAAAGTTGGTTATTGATTTCCAGAGACTAGGGAGAGAGGGAAATGGAAATCCATGCTAATAAGTAAGGGACTTATTTTGGGGGTGATTAAGATTTTCTGGAATTAGAGAGTAGTGATTGTTTCACAACATTGTAAATATACTAAAAACCATTAAATTGTACACTTTAAATAAACTATTTGGTATTTTAATTATATCTCAAAAAGGTTGAGTTTTTGATACTACAAAAATAAAATAATTGGTACAAATTTCTAAGTCATTATCAGATTTTACATTATCTCCTTCCTAAAAGCCATTGCTGACTTGACCTAATTTTTGGTACAGAAAAATATTGTCATTGTATGCATAGAAGTTATGATTCATCTCAGTTCTGTTTCAGAGATACTAACAGCTCTCTCCTTCCACCCCCACACAAGCGAGAACAGGGCACTGTATTACTTGCATAAACTCTGCCACAGCAAGAGACTAATTTATTTCTGAGCTTTGACAAATCAAATCTGGAGTCTGGTCTGCTTAATGCAGAGGGCTTACAGTGTTCCTCTGTTCTAACACTGTGTTTTCACTTTGGTAATGTTGGCATTTGCTCGTGGAATTCAATCACCAATTCAGCTACGAGACAGATTTTAAAGGATGTTTTGTTCCAGTACTGACCATTAAAATAGCAAGATGGGTTTGTTTTTCACATCTTTCTATCACTTTAGCCTAGAAAAAAAACTTCCTATGAAAAGTGAATTTGTATTTTACAGTTTCTATGGAGATTGTACAAATAATAGGAAGCCTAACATCAACTATGCTTGAGAAGCAGTATGCGAATGTACCTTTTGGTAAAACATGGTGCATTTCCATCTGTAATGTGACCTGCAAGACAAGGAAACATTTTATGGAGCAAAGATTAGACTGATTATTAGAAGATCTAGATCTAGTCCTGAATTTGTGGCCACCTAACTTGTAGGAGCTACTTAATGGCTCTGGGCCCCAATTCCACCATCTGTTACTTATAGGGACTAAATCAGTGGCTTCCAGTTTATTTGTTTTTTAACTGGCATATTAGTCAGGTGGATTGTCCAGAGAAACAGAACCAACAGGGTATAAGTGTGTAAGGCTGGGGGGTTGTGAGCAATAGTGAGGGTGAGAGAGAGAGAAAGATTTATTAGACTTGTTATAAGACATCAGCTCATGTGATTATGGAGGTTGATAAGTCCCAAGATCTGCAGTCAGCAAGCTGCCCCTCCAGGAGAGCCAATGGTATAGTTCCAGTCCCAAGGCCAGCAGACTTGAGACCCAAGAAGAGCCAACGTCTCAGTTTGAGTCAAGAGGCAGGAAAAGACTGATGCCCCAGCTCAAGGCAGTCAGGCAGGAGGCATTTTCCTCTTAGTGAAAGGAGAATCAGCCTTTTTGTTCTATTTAGGTCTTCAATGATTGGATGAGGCCCATCCACATTAGAGAGGACAATCTAGCCAGTCTACCTGTTCAAATGTTCATTTCATTGAAAGCACCCTCATAGACACAATCAAAGTAATCTTGACCAAACATCTGGGTACCCTGTGACCCAGTCACGTTGACACAAAAAATTACCCATTACAACTTGGGAACCCTTACTTTAAATGGCATCTTGCTCAGAAGTCACGTCAGTGAAACAAATGCAGGAGACGCTACACTTATTGAAGATTTAATGTAGGGTCACCCCGGCACCTCCTCCTTATCCCTGTAGTGATCCCAAAGATAGATGCAGAGAAAGGGGCAGGCCAGCCACATGCCCAAGTGCCAGTCTCTAAGAGAGCACTGGAAGTCTAAAACATCATAGGTAAGGTACTCAGTTGTACTCCATTGAACAGAAGCTGCTGGTTTTGCATCAGTAGCCATCTTTCTGTCTTCCACAGTGATTCTTTCAGTGATTTGTTTTGAGCATAAGGCCACTCTGAATAAAGACAATATTCTCTAGGCACCTTTGCGACTGAGTGTGGGCGGGTGCTGGCCAAAGGGATGAGAATAAAGTAAAGTATACAACTCTACGTCCTGCCTGCCCCTAAAGGAAAGAGAACACCTACTCCTTCCTCTTTCCCTATTGCCACTGGCTGGAATACAAACATGATGGTAAGTCATCTTGGGCCATATGGATGACATCACCACCACACAACAAGAGAGAAGGAGCCTGGGCCCCCAATGATCTTGCAGTATAAAGCTGCTATACCAGCACAGACCTTTATGTGAGAGAGAAATACATTATTTCATTTATGCCATTGTTATTTTGTCTCTGTTTTATGGCGTTGAATTTATATCCTAACCAAAAATATGGATCTATCAGAATTTTTCTATGAGAGAATAATATGTGTGTTTAGAAGGAATATTTTGGTAAGCTACTTAGAGTATAGAAGTGAGGTTCTTAATAAAGAGTATGATTTATAAAGGCATTTTATATCTGTGAGCTAACCACATTGGGTCATTCCTAAACTATTTGGTTGAAAAGAGGGAAGTCTAATAATGACCATCAGTCATCCATCCTCCCACATACAGAATAGAGTTCAGTGTCTTCTCCAAATAATGTTAAACAAATGTTTTTAAAACATCATTATGAAAAGGTGCTAAAGTATTATGCTCAAAGTGACTATGTGTCCTCATTTAATCCTATCTTGAGGGTCAGCCATATGGATTTTCTTAGAGTCCCTGTTAAAAACCACTGGAGGAGATGGTTCCTGTGTCTCTTTCAACATCATCATTCTCTGGTATATTCTCCCTGAATAATAATGTTCAAGGCCCACAGCATTGCTTAAATATAAGAAGCAATTATGTCATCCCATTTAAGCAACATAGACACACATTTTCTTGAAAGAGTTTTCTATACTCATTGTCTCATCAGATATTTTTCTTAACCCAGTCCAATCAGGCTTGCATTTTGCTATTTTTATGTACCTTCTCTTACAAACTCACCAGTGACTTCCATCTTGGAAAACTGAAAAAATTGAAAAAGGTTATCAGTACTCATCTTACGGTATTTCTCAATAGAATTTGACATAATCATTCTGCCCTCTTTGAAACACTTTCTTTTTTTATTATTATTATTATACTTTAAGTTTTAGGGTACATGTGCACAATGTGCAGGTTAGTTACATATGTATACATGTGCCATGCTGGTGTGCTACACCCATTAAGTCATCATTTAGCATTAGGTATATCTCCTAATGCTATCCCTCCCCACTCCCCCCACCCCACAACAGTCCTCAGAGTGTGATGTTCCCCTTCCTGTGTCCATGTGTTCTCACTGTTCAATTCCCATCTATGAGTGAGAACATGCGGTGTTTGGTTTTTTGCCCTTGCGATAGTTTACTGAGAATGATGATTTCCAATTTCATCCACGTCCCTACAAAGGACATGAACTCATCATTTTTTATGGCTGCATAGTATTCCATGGTGTATATATGCCACATTTTCTTAATGCAGTCTATCATTGTTTGACATTTGGCTTGGTTCCAAGTCTTTGCTATTGTGAATAGTGCCGCAGTAAGATGCAGAAAAGGCCTTTGACAAAATTCAACAACCCCTCATCCTAAAAACTCTCAATAAATTAGGTATTGATGGGACATATCTCAAAATAATAAGAGCTATCTATGATAAACCCACAGCCAATACCATAATGAATGGTCAAAAACTGGAAGCATTCCCTTTGAAAACTGGCACAAGACAGGGATGCCCTCTCTCACCACTCCTATTAAACATAGTGTTGGAAGTTCTGGCCAGGGCAATCAGGAAGGAGAAGGAAATAAAGGGTATTCAATTAGGAAAAGAGGAAGTCAAATTGTCCCTGTTTGCAGATGACATGATTGTATATCTAGAAAACCCCATAGTCTCAGCCCAAAATCTCCTTAAGCTGATAAGCAACTTCAGCAAAGTCTCAGGATACAAAATCAATGTACAAAAATCACAAGCATTCTTATACACCAATAACAGACAAATAGCCAAATCATGAGTGAACTCCCATTCACTATTGCTTCAAAGAGAATAAAATACCTAGGAATCCAACTTACAAGGGACGTGAAGGACCTCTTGAAGGAGAACTACAAATCACTGCTCAATGAAATAAAAGAGGATACAAACAAATGGAAGAACATTCCATGCTCATGGGTAGGAAGAATCAATATCGTGAAAATGGCCATACTGCCCAAGGTAATATATAGATTCAATGACATCCCCATCAAGCTACCAATGACTTTCTCCACAGAATTGGAAAAAACTACTTTAAATTTCATATGGAACCAAAAAAGAGCCTGCATCACCAAGTCAATCCTAAGCCAAAAGAAAAAAGCTGGAGGCATCAGGCTACCTGACTTCAAACTATACTACAAGGCTACAGTAACCAAAACAGCATGGTACTGGTACCAAAACAGAGATATAGATCAATGGAACAGAACAGAGCCCTCAGAAATAACGCCGCATATCTACAACTATCTGATCTTTGACAAAGCTGAGAAAAATAAGCAATGGGGAAAGGATTCCCTATTTAATAAATGGTGCTGGGAAAACTGGCTAGCCATATGTAGAAAGCTGAAACTTTCCTTACGCCTTATACAAAAATTAATTCAAGATGGATTAAAGACTTACATGTTAGACCTAAAACCATAAAAACCCTAGAAGAAAACAGAGGCATTACCATTCAGGACATAGCCATGGGCAAGGACTTCATGTCTAAAACACCAAAAGCAATGGCAACAAAAGCCAAAATTGACAAATGGGATCTAATTAAACTAAAGAGCTTCTGCACAGCAAAAGAAACTACTATCAGAGTGAATCAGGCAACCTACAGAATGGGAGAAAATTTTCACAACCTATTCATCTGACAAAGGGCTAATATCCAGAATCTACAATGAACTTTAACAAATTTACAAGAAAAAAACAAACAACCCCATCAAAAAGTGGGCAAAGGATATGAACAGACACTTCTGAAAAGAAGACATTTATGCAGCCAAAAGACACATGAAAAAATGCTCATCATCACTGGCCATCAGAGAAATGCAAATCAAAACCACAATGAGATACCATCTCACACCAGTTAGAATGGCAATCATTAAAAAGTCAGGAAACAACAGGTGCTAGAGAGGATGTGGAGAAATAGGAACACTTTTACACTGTTGGTGTTACTGTAAACTAGTTCAACCATTGTGGAAGTCAGTGTGGCGATTCCTCAGGGATCTAGAACTAGAAATACCATTTGACCCAGCCATCCCATTACTGGGTATATACCCAAAGGACTATAAATCATGCTGCTATAAAGAAACGCTTTCTTAATTTGACTTCTATATTCTCCCAGTTTCACTCCTATTTCCTTAGTTGATTAATCTTAATGTTCTTTACTGATTTATCTTTATTGTCCCAAATTCTAAGAGTTGGCATGTCTTTTCAAGCCTCTGACCTCAGATGTCATCTCTATTTTCAATACCTAAGGGATTGTTCAGTCCTTTGGATTTAAATACTGTCTATATACTAATGACTTTCAAAATGTAACCCCAGTACCAACCTCTCCCTTGAGCTCCAGATTCACATATCCAACTTACATATCACTCTGATATCTCCACTTTGATATCTAACAGGAATTCCAAGGATAATATATCTAAAACTAAATCTTACCAATTTATTTCCAATTTAAATACTGAACATATTTTACCTACAGTAAAATACATAGATTTTTAAGTGTAAATTTTGATGAATTTTGATAAATGCATATACCTGTCCATTGATGATATCAACATATAGGACATTTCTATCACTCCAGAAAATTTCCACATGTCCTTTTTCAGCTAACCTCCTTCCCCTCACCCCTACAGAAGTAATCACTGTTCTGATTACTTTTACTAAGGATTGGTTTCACTTATTCTGACAATTACTGAGAAACAGGTGTTAAAATCTTCAACCGTAGTTTGTGTGTTTTTTTATTTATTTAGACTTGGCTTCATGTAGTTTGAAATTCTGTTATGAAGCACCTACACATTTAGTATTTGTATGCCTTCTGATGCAGATCCTTTCATCATTATCTGTATTTTGGTCCCCAACTGGGTTAGAGTTGCAGTAGTCTAGTCTAGTCTAGTAGTGTAGCCTACTTTAAGTGCAAAGTGCATATGTTTTCAACCCTACTCCACTTCTCAATATTTTAGACAGGGAATATACTATTTCTCCAATTTGGTGATGTTTTCCTATATTTCAAAACAAGCCTAAATTAAATGCATCCCTTTTCACATTAGCAGAATATATTACAATAACTCTCCTGGAGTTATAATAGTTTATTATCCTCCTTTGCCTGCTCTGTGAAAATATGCTATACTTTTGTTGGGAACATGCAGAAAAGGCCCACAGAAATCCAGCCACATGGATCTAATGTTTTGTCAATTTCAATAGACTCTGTTTATTGTCTTAGTCACAGTAATTATGAAACAACAGCTTTTAACAATTCCAGTGGAGGAGATGTCTTGTTTTGGCCTTTTAGTTTCTGCCTGTTTCTTCAGTGATAAGAAAGACAAATTAGGTTTACAATTAAGCTAGAACTCTACTTCATTTGGAAAGTTCACATATCCCAGCCAAACCAACAGCCTTATGTTTAATTACAGAGCTAAGAAGCCAAAGGGCTTGCCACTCTTGTTTGCAACTCTGAAATTTACAGCTAAAATTGGTGCAATGCCACAGTGAGTATAACTGTAGAAATATCTGTGTGACATTAACACTATGCACCCTCATATTCTCCATTAGGGTAGAGAGTCCAAGTGTGTTTAAAATGCAAATACACATGACATTTAGTTGTTTTGGTAGGTCAATGATTCAAGCACTGAAATAAAATTTTCTTGACAGAAGTGGCTTCATTAATGATCTGATTGATCCCAGCTTTTTCCCCTTCTTCCATCGTTTGTCACCTCTCCACTCCCAACAATAAGCCAAGCATCATCAAAATCCTACAATTTTAACTTCTCTTTCTAAAAGGGGTCAGTTTATGCAAGCAAGCAAAGGCCATCCTTTTAAAAATTTTATAGAGTTGCTTCTGAACATCTGCTATGGTTCAAATGTTTGTCCCCTCCAAAACTCATGTTCAAATGTGGTTGCATTGTGGTAGTGGGAACCTTGTGAGGAGATTGGGCCATGAAAGCTCCCCTCATGATGGGATTCATGCTGCTATAAAAGGCCAGGTTTGGCCTCTTTTGCCTTCTTTCCTTTCTGCTTTCTGCCACATGAGGACACAGCAAGAATGCCCTCATCAGATGCTGGTACCTTGACCTTGGACTTCCCAGACTCCAGAGTTGTGAGAAAACACATTCCTGTTCATTACAAATTATCCAGTATGTGGTATTCCATGACAGCAGCACAAAACAGACTAAAACAACATCCTATACACAAAAACTCTAGTATCTGCTCATTAAGCTAGAAAATCTTGCATATTTATTGCAAATAAACAAAGGACAAAGGATGGGAAGAGGAAAAGAAGGAGAAAGAAGGAAAAGGAAGAGACTGAGGAGAAATAGGCAGAGAAGGAAGAAGAGGACAAAAAAGGACTAGACAGTCAGCCTCTGATAAGCCAAATGGAATAGTGAATACAGCCTGTTAATATTTCCTGTTTCTTCCCCTCTTCACCAAGTTAATTCCTTGCCATCTCTTAGCTCTGAGTGTAATTATTACTGCCACAGGGAAACCTTCCCTGACCTTTCTGCCCAGGTCAAATTTTTCATTACAGATTCCCTTGACACTATATACCTCTTTTTCTTTGCATTTTGCCTAGTGTTGATTTCAATTTTGTACTATTTGATTAATGCTTCCCTCCCAAGTAAATTGTAAGTTCTTCCAAGGCAGCAACCATTTCTGTTTTTTCTCACCATTGTATGTCCTGTTCTTAGCACAACATGTTCCACAGAGGAGAAAGTCAATTAATATTTACTGAATGAATCTACTAAATAATCAATAAAAGCACATGTGAGAATTGGAGCAAAGAAAAATACTTTTGCTCCTCTCCTGAGAAATACTGTCCCTAGCTTAGTGGTCCTAAAGTATTTCGGTTGTAACCCCCTTTACACTCTTAAAACTATTGAAGATTACATGAATGTTTATAGCAGCTTTTATTTACAATTGTGAAAAAATTGAAAGCATCCAAGATATCCTTCAATAGGTAGAGGGATAAGTAAATTGTGATATATTCATATAATAAAATATTATTCAATGATAAAAAGAAATTAATTATTGATCCATGAAAAGACAGAGGAAACTTAAATGCATATTTCTATGTAAAAGAAGCCAATCCCAAAAGACTACTTACTGTATGATTCCAACTATGTAACATCTGGAAAAGACAAAACTATAGAGACTGTAAAAAGATCAATGGCTGCCAGGGGTTTAGGGGAAGAGAGGAATACATGGGAAGAATGCAGGGAATTTTTAGGGCAGTGAGACTATTTTATACAATACTATAATGTTGGATACATGTCATCATATGTTTGTAAAAATCCATAAAATGTACAACACAAAAGCAAACTCTAATGTAAATTATGTGCTTTGTCAGATAACGTATCAGTGCTGTTTCATTGATTGTAACAAATGTGTCATACTGATGTAAGATGATGATTGCAGGGAAGGCTGGGATGAGGGAGATGAGGAATATATAGGAAGTCTCCGTACTTTCTACTCAATTTTTCTGGAAACCAAAAACTGATCTTAAAAATAGTTTATATCAAGAGGCTGAGGCAGGAGAATTGCTTGAACCTGGGAGGCGGAGGTTGCAGTGAGCCGAGATCATGTCACTGCACTCCAGCCAGGCATCAGAGTAAGACTCTGTCACAAAAAATAATAATAATAATAATTTATATCAATTTTTTAAAAGCCTATTGAAGATCTACAAAGAGCTTTTGTTTATATGAGTTTGATCTATTGATGTTTACCAAATTACAAACTAAAATGAGAAATTTTTAAAATATTTATTTTTAATTCATTTAACAAATCAATGAACCCACTACATGTTAACATTAAAATGTGTTTTATTACATATAACTATATTGGAGGCATTCACTTGCAGCCAAGATGGAGTTAACAAAGATCAGATTTACCATCCCACCTGAGCTTTTTTTTTTAAGAAAAAAAAAGACAGATAAAAAATATATAAAACAACAGCTCTTGAGACATTAGACATAAGGCAATAAAAAACAGTAATCCCCAAGAGAAAAGAAACAAGTGAAGTGAGCCCTGTACTTGCATCAGCTTACTATCAGGGTCAGCTAACTTTTTTTGCAAAGGGCCAGATGGCATACATTTTAGTCTTTCTGGGCTACATAAAGATTCTAGGTAATAGAGCAAGGACAAAAACACTCAAGTATAGAGTGTCTCTGAATTGAGGAGATGGAGTTCGGAGTTTAGGTAAACCAAGGTTCACAGGGCAAAGTACTGTAGAGCAGTGTTACCAACATTTCTGGCACCGGAAACCAGTTTTGTGGAGGAATATTTTCCCATGAACAGGGGGTTGGGGTGGGGGATGGGTTTTGGATGTGCAGTTCACAATAGGATGCACGCTCCTATGGAGAATCTAATGCTGCCGCTGATCTGACAGGAGGCAGAGCTCAGGTGGTAATGTTTGCTCGCACACCCCTCCCTCACCTCCTGCTATGTAGCCTGGTTCCTAAGAGGCCATGGATGGGTACCAGTCTGGGTCCCAGGGGTTGGGGAGCCCTGCAGAGGACAGAGTAGCATGGGAGGTTAACTTCAGAGATCTTCCAGAGGCATCTTCAAGTATTCAGATGAATACTGAGCAGTCCATGTGTGTGTGACCATCCAAGGCTAGGGGAAGAACAACTTGAAAGCATTGGAGGGGAACAGTGCCCACTGCTCACATAAGACCCGGATTACTGTCTCATTTCAACAACCAGAGCAGAAAACTGTATAACTTATGGGGCCCTGGATTGGGCACTAAGAAGGGCCTTGCCTCAGTAGTGGGGAAAATTAATGGTAGATAAAATGCTGCTCTGATCCAGCTAAAAAAATCTTAAATGCAAGACCCCAAAGAATCAAACTGTTGCTAAGTAACTTCACTGCATTCCAAAACAAAGATCAAGAATATTTATAGGAATGCAGAAATACATGACACCCTACAGGGCAAAATTCACACTATGTGGCATATAATAGAGAACTACCTGGAATAAGACAAAGCAGGAATATACAATCCACAATGAGAAAAAACAATTAATTTACATTAACCTAGAAATGACAGAATGATAGAATTTGTACAAAAGGACACTAAATATTTTCCAAATGTAAAAACTACAAACCCACAGATCCAATAAGTTCAATGAACATCAAACATAAGAAACATGAAGAAAACTACACCAAGGCATAATAATCAAACTGCTAAAAGCCACTGATAAAGAGAAAACATTTTTTAAAAACACCCAGGAAAAAAGACACATTATTTATAGAAAAACTAGATAAAGATGTCTCATCAGAGACAGTGCAACCTAGAAGATAGTGGAGCAACATCTTGAAAGTACAGGAAGAGTAAATCTAGAATTCTTTGCCCAAGAAAAACATCTTTTAATAAAGAAGGCAAAATAAAACTTTTTCAAACATACAAAAGCTGAAAGAATTTATCACTAGCAGACTTGCACTATGAGAAATTTTAAGAAATTATCCTCTAAGCAGAAGGAGAATAATACCAGATGGATACTTGGATCCTCACCAAGTAAATAAATGGTACCAGAAATTCTAACTAGATAGGTAATTTTCTTATTATTTAAATCTCTTTAAAGTTAAAGAGATAATTGAAGTTTAAAGCAAAATTAATATCGATATATTGTGGGATTTATGTAAATTGTAGAAGTAAATTGTATGACAATAGCAGAGAAGCCTGGAGGATCAAAATGGAGGTGTCCTGCTGCAAATTTCTTATACTGTACATCAAGTAGTATTGAAGGTAGACTATATTGTTAAAGATGAAACTCAAAAGCAACCACTTAAATAATGCAACAAAGAATTATAGTTAATGAGAAAGAAAAGGAGATAAAATGAAATCATAACAAATCCTCAATTCAACTAAAAACTGTCAAAAAAGAAGAAAAAAGGAAACAAAAATAGAAAAAATTAAAAGCAAATCACAAGATGATAGATTTAAATGAAACCATGTCAATGATCACATTCTGTATAAATAAACACACCTCAATCAGAAGGCAGAGGTTTTCAGATTAGAAAAAAACAAACAAGATCCAACGCTATGCTGTCTAAAAGAAATCTGCTTTAATTATAAAGACACAATAGAAACAGCCTAATTGATATAGAACACTCCAGCCAACAGTAGACTGCTTACACTTTTCAGGTATACATGAAACATTTACCAAGATTAATTATATTCTGGGCCATAACATAAATCTATCTAAGTTTTAAATGACTTATGCCACACAAATATGTTCTCCAACAGCAACAAAAAAAAAGTTAGATTAGAAATTAATGAAAGTATCTAGAAAATTCCTAAAGATTTGGATACTAAATAACATGCTTCAAAATAATCCGTGGGTCAAAGAAGAAATCAAAAGGGAAATAAGAAAACATTTTGAACCAAATGAAAATGAATATACATATATCAAAATTTTGGGGTTACCACCAAACCATTCTTTAGAGGGAAACTTGTGCACTGAGAAGAAAAAAAACAATTAAATAATCTTAACTTTCACCTTAAGGGAAAAAAAAGCAAACTAAACAAAGCAGCAAAAGAAAGAAAATATAGACAGTTCTTAACTCACAATGGTTCAATTTAACAACTTTTTGATTTTACAATGGTGCAAAAGTAATATGCATTTAGTAGGAAGCATACTTGGAGTACTCATACAGCCATTCTATTTTTCACTTTCAGTAGAATTTTCAATAAATTTCATGAGATATTCAACACTTTATTATAAAATAGGCTGTGTGTTAGATGATTTTGCCCAGCTGTAGGCTAATGTAAGTGTTCTGAGCATGTTTAGGGTAGGCTAGGCTAAGCCAGGATTTTAGTAGGTTGGGTGTACTCAATGCATTTTTAACTTATGATATTTTCAATTTATGATGGTCTTATCAGAATGTAATTCCATTGTAAGTGAAGGAACATCTGTAATAAAGATCAGAACAAAAGTCAGGAAACTGGAAAATGATGCCAGTTCAAATGGGTGGAAAAGGAAGCTCCAAAAGTGTGTTCCTCCATAAAAGCCACAAATAAATTGGCAAAACTGTCAGAATTAGTTTTGTCAGAACTCTGAATACTAATACAAAATTTACAGTAAACAGATGAACGTCTAATCAAAACAAACAAACCAACACACAAACAAAAACAAAAAACCTGCCTCTACGAAAGAGAGCTTTGTGGTGCTTTAATTAACTTCAGCCCCATCTTCTACTCTCTAGCTCTGCAGGCTCCCCAGCAATGTGGGGAGAAAACAATAGCCCACATTACCAAGATAGGATCTTAGTATGAAAGGAGCAGAACAAGGCTTATTCTTAAAGAATTATAGTTGTTTTGACCTATGTCTCCCTGAATAAGTGGCTCAAAGGGCTTCTCTTTATTTCACTTAACCTGAAATTCTCCCAGAGCTAAGTCTACTCAGGGGGCATTAGAAGAAAATATTCCGAGGCAAATGTATGAGCTGCTGTTACCTGGGGCAAAAGATAAGAGTTTGGGCAAACCACTAATTACTCTGGCAGGAAAAGCCAGGGAATAAGATGCCTTGGGAAATAAGGGCTTTGAAAAGGTAGCATATATTTCTGGGAATTTAGAAGACAACACTCATGCCCAGGAATGATGCAGTATCAACAAAGACCTGAGAACCTAATCTCTCATCTCTGACTGACCCTCACACCCTGTGCAAGCCAGAAGTGAATGAAGGCAAAGGCAGAGCTGTAAACTGCCTGGCTGAGGAAGGTGTCTTCCAAAACACACACATAGCCCATCTGCAAATGCTAGATTTTGTTGTTGTTGTTACTTAAGGCATTTAAGGAAATTTCTGTCAAATTTAGTTTAGTTGTCTACCTGACAACTAAACTAACAAAATGGAGATTTCAGTGGCTAGATATAACAAAGAATACAGACTTTACAAAACTTGTTCGAAAAGTCACTAAACAAACAAGTGACAACTACACAAGCAACAATGAAAGAGAAAGAGAAAGGAGAAAGAAGAAAGAGAAGAAAGAAAGAAAGAAAGAAAGAAAGAAAGAAAGAAAGAAAGAAAGAAAGAAAGAGAAACAAAGAGGAAAGAAAGGAAGAAGAAAGAAAGAGAAAGAAAGAAAGAAAAAAAGAAAGAGGAAGAAAGGAAGAAAGAAAGAAAAGAAAGAAAAGAAAGAAAGGAAGGAAGGGAAAGAAAGTAAAGAAAGAAAGAGGAAGGAAGGGGCCAGGCACGGTGGCTCACGCCTGTAATCCCAGCACTTTGGGAGGCTGAGGCGGGCGGTTCATGAGGTCAGGAGATCGAGACCATCCTGGCTAACACGATGAAACCCCATCTCTACTAAAAACACAAAAAATTAGCCGGGTATGGTGGCAGGCACCTGTAGTCCCAGCTACTTGGGAGGCTGAGGCAGGAGAATGGTGTGAACCCAGGAGGTGGAGCTGGCAGTGAGCTGAGATCGCACCACTGCACTCTAGCCTGGGTGACAGAGTGAGACTCCATCTCAAAAAAAAAAAAAAAAAAGAAAGAAAGAGGAAGGAAGGAAGGAAGGAAGGAAGGACGGGAGGGAGAGAGGGAAGGAAGGAAAGGAGGGAGGGAATGAGGGAGGGAGGAAGGAAGGAAGGAAGGATGGGAGGGAGGGAAGGAAGGAAGGGAGGGAGGGAATGAGGGAGGAAGGCAGGAAGGCAGGGAGGGGAGGAGGGAAGGAGGGAGGGAGGAAGGGAAGAACTGAAGACGGGGGAGATTAAGAACTCAAATGGTAACACCACAGAGAACTGCCAAACCAGAGTAACAAACAATAAGAGAAAAAGAAAGGAAAAAAAATATATAAAACAACCAGAAAACAATTAACAATATGACAGAAACAAAACCTAATATATCAATATTAACCTTGTGTATAAATATTAAGTTCTCCACTTAAAAGATATAAACTGGCTAAGTGGATTAAAAAAACTTGATCCAATGTTGCCTAAAAGAAACACACTTTACCTGTAAAATCCCAATATAAACTTAAAGAGATGGAAAAAAGATACGCCACATAAACAAAAATCAAAAGCAAGAAGGAATAGCTATATTTATATCAGATAAAACAGACTTTAAACCAAAAAGAGTTTTAAAAGGCAAAGAAAGTCATTATCTATTGATGAAAGGATCAATCCAGCAAAAGAAAATAATTCTAAATACATATGCACCCAACACTGGAGCACCCAGATTCCTAAAGCAAATGTTACTAGATCTAAAGAGACAGACTCCAATACAATAGTAGTGGGAGACTTCAACTCAGCATTAGACAGGTCATCTAGACAGGAAACCAGCAAAGAAACACCGGATTTAAACTGGACTTTAGACCAAATGGACCTAACAGCTATTTACAGAGCATTTTATCCAACACTGCAGAATACACATTCTTCTTATTAACACATGGAACATTCTCCAAGATAGGCCATATGTTAGGCCACAAAACAAATCTCAACAAATTTTAAGAATTGAAATTATATCAAGTATCTTCTCAGGCTACAATGGAATAAAATAGAAGTCAATACCAAGAGGAACTTTGGAAACTACTAAATACATGGATATGAAACAATAAGTTCCTGTACAATCTCTGGGTCAGTGAAGAAACTAAGATGAAAATCAAAAATTCTTGAAACAAGTGAAAATGAAAACACAACATACTAAAACCCATGAGATACAGTAAAAGCAGTACTAAAAAAGAAGTTTATAGCAACAAGCCTACATCAAAAAAAGTAGATTTAAAATAAATGATCTAACAATACACCTCAAGGAACTAGAAAAGTAAGAACAAACCAAACCTCAAACTGCAGAAGAAACAAAGAAATAATAAAGGTCAGAACAAGATCAGAAAGAGAATGAAATAAAATAGAGACTAAAAAAAATACGGTGGATCAATGAAGCAAAAAAAAAAAATGGTTCTTCAAAAAGATAAACAAAATTTATAAACCTTCTATCTAGACTAACCGAAAAAAAGAAGACCCAAATACCCAAAATCAGAAATGAAAAAGGAGACATCACAACTCATACCACAGAAATACAAAATATCATCAGAGACTTTTATGAACAACGATACACTAACAAATTGGAAAGCCTAGAGGAAATGAATAAATGCCTGGTAACCTACAACCTACAGAGACTGAATCAGGAAGAAATAAAAAACCTGAACAGACCAATAACAAGTTGCAAGATTGAATCAGTAATAAAAACTCTTCCAACAAAGGGAAAGCCCAGGACTGGATGGATTCACCACCAAAGTCTTCCAAACTTATAACAAAGAACTAATAAAGAATTAATCCTTTTTAAACTGTTCCAAAAAAACTGAAGAGGCAGGAGTTCTCCAACTCATTCTACAGGGCCAGAATTACCCAGATACCAAAACCAGATAAGGACAGGACAAATAAAGAAACGTACAGACCAATATCCCTGATGAATGTGAACTCAAAACTCCTCAACAGAATACCAGCAAACTGAATTCAAGAGCACATCAAAAAGATAGTACACCATCATCAAGTGGGATTTATACCAGGGACACAAGTGTCATTCAAATACACAAATCAATAAACATGATACACCACATCAACAGAATGAAGGGCAAAACCATATTATCATCTCAATAGATGCAGAAAAAGCATTTTATACAATTCAACAACACTTCATGATAAAAGAAAAAAAAACTCTCAACGAACTAAGCATAGAAGAAACATGCCGCAAAATAATAAAGGCCATACATGACAAACCCATAGCTAACATCATACTGAATGGGGAAAAGTTGAAATCCTTTCCTCTAAGAACTAGAATAAGACAAGGATGCCCATTTTCAGGACTCCTATTCAACATAGTACTGGAAATCCTAGCCAGAGCAATCAGGCAAGAGAAAGAAATAAAAGGCTCCCAAATTGGAAAATAGGGAGTCAAATTGTCCCTTTGCAGATGACATGATCTTATATTTAGAAAGAAAAGCCAAAGACTCCACCAAATATCTCTCAGAACTCACAAACAAATTCAGTAAAGTTGTAGAATACAAAATCTACATACAAAAGTTGGTAGTGTTTCTTTTTTTTTCTCCTTTTTTTTTATTATACTTTAAGTTTTAGGGTACATGTGCACATTGTGCAGGTTAGTTACGTATGTATACATGTGCCATGCTGGTGCACTGCACCCACTAACTCGTCATCTAGCATTAGGTATATCTCCCAAAAAAAAAAGTGGGCGAAGGCCATGAACAGACACTTCTCGAAAGAAGACATTTATGCAGCCAAAAAACACATGAAAAAATGCTCATCATCACTGGCCATCAGAGAAATGCAAATCAAAACCACTATGAGATACCATCTCACACCAGTTAGAATGGCAATCATTAAAAAGTCAGGAAACAACAGGTGCTGGAGAGGATGTGGACAAATAGGAACACTTTTACACTGTTGGTGGGACTGTAAACTAGTTCAACCATTGTGGAAGTCAGTGTGGCGATTCCTCAGGGATCTAGAACTACAAATACCATTTGACCCAGCCATCCCATTACTGGGTATATACCCAAAGGACTATAAATCATGCTGCTATAAAGACATATGCACACGTATGTTTATTGCGGCATTATTCACAATAGCAAAGACTTGGAACCAACCCAAATGTCCAACAATGATAGACTGTATTAAGAAAATATGGCACATATACACCATGGAATACTATGCAGCCATAAAAAATGATGAGTTCATGTCCTTTGTAGGGACATGGATGAAATTGGAAATCATCATTCTCAGTAAACTATCGCAAGAACAAAAAACCAAACACCGCATATTCTCACTCATAGGTGGGAATTGAACAATGAGATCACATGGACACAGGAAGGGGAATATCACACTCTGGGGACTGTGGTGGGGTGGGGGGAGGGGGGAGGGATAGCATTGGGAGAAAAGTCGGTAGTGTTTCTATACAACAATAATGATCTAGCTAAGTAGCAAATCAAGCAGGCAATCCCATTTACAATAGCCACAGAAAAAAAATAAAATAGGAATAAATTTAACCCAGGAGGTAAAAGATCTCTACAGGAAAAACTACAAAACCCTGATGAGAGAAATTAAAGATGATACAAACAAATGGAAAGACATCCCATACTCATGGATCAGAAAAATTAATATTGAAATGATCATACTGCCCAAAACAATATACAGATTCAATGCAATCATTATCAAAATACCAATGTTATTTTCACAGACAAAGTAAAAACAGGCCAGGAGCAGTGGCTCATGCCTGCAATCCCAGCACTTTGGGAGGCCAAGGCAGGTACCAGCCTGGCCAACATGGCGAAACTCTGTCTCTACTAAAAATACAAAAATATTAGCTGGGTGTGGTGGTGGGCACCTGTAATCCCAGCTACTCAGGAGGCTGAGGCAGAAGAATCACTTGAACCTGGGAGGCAGAGGTTGCAGTGAGCCAAGATTGTGCCACTCCACTCCAGCCTGGGCAACAACAGTGAAACTCCGTCTCATAGAACCAAAGAAGAGCCAGAATAGCCAATGCAATCTTGAGCAAAGAGAATAAAGCTGAAGGCATAAGACTACCTGATTTCAAAATATATTATGAGGCTATAGTAATCAAAACAGCATAATGTTGGTATAAAAATAGACATATTGACCAATGGAGCAAAATAGGGAACCCAGAAATAAACTCAATTATTAACGGCCACCTGATTTTTGACAAAAGTGGGGAAAAAACATCCTTTTCAATAAATGGTGTTGGGAAAACTAGATATTCACATGGAGAAGAATGAAACTGGATCCCTATTTCTCACCACATACAAAAATCAACTCAAAATAGATTTAAATGTATAATAGGAAACTAGAAAACTACCAGGAGAAAATGGGGAAAAGGATATTGGTCTAGGCAAATATTTTATGGCTGAGCTCTCAAAAGCATGGAAAACTAAAATAAAAATAGAGAAATGAGATTGATACAGTTTGGCTGTGTCCCCACCCATTTCTCGTCTTGAATTCCCACATTTTGTGGGAGGAACCAGGTGGGAGGTAACTGGCTCATGGGGGCAGGTATTTCCCCTGGTATTCTTGTGATGGTGGGTGGGTCTCACAAGATCTGATGGTATTATAGGGAAGAGTTTCCCTGCACAAGCTTTTTCTTCTTTGCCTGCTGCCATCCATGTAAGATGTAACTTGTTCCTCCTTGCCTTTTGCCATGATTGTGAGGCTTCCCCCGCCATGTGAAACTGTAAGTCCATATTAAATATCTTTCTTTTGTAAATTGCCCAGTCTTGGGTATGTCTTTATCAGCAGTGTGAAAACAGACTAATATAGAGAAAATATTAAGCTAAAAAGCTTCTGCACAGCAAAGCAAACAATCAACAGAGGGAAGAGACAATCTGTTGAGTGGGAGAAAATATTTGCAAACTATCCATTCAACAAGGGAATAATATCCAGAATATACAAGGAACCCAAACAATTCAACAATAGAAAAAATCACATTAAAAAGTGGACAAAAGACACAAATAGACAACTCTCAAAAGAAGACATACAAATGGCAAACAGTATATTAAAAAATGTTCAACATCACTAGTCATCAGAGAAATACATGTCAAAACCACAATGAGTGCTTCCTTCAGCATCATGTATACTAAAATTGGAATGATACAGAGATTAGCATGGCTCCTGCACAAGGATGACATGCAAATTCATGAAGCACTCTATATTTTCCAGAAAACAACCACAATGAGATATCATATTACTCCAGTTAAAATGGGTATTGTTCTAAAAATTATAGAAGGGAGGCTGATGAGGATTTGGAGAAAAGGGAACTCATACAATTTGGTGGGAATGTAAATTAGTACAACCACAATGTAAAACGGTATGGAGATTTCTCAAAAAACTGAAAATAAAACTACTACTTGATTCAGCAATCTCACTACTTGGTATCTACCCTAAGGAAAAGAAAACAGTGTATGAAAAGGATACCCCCACTCGCATGTTTATCACAGCACTATTCACAATAGCAAAGATATGGAATCAACCTAAATGTCCATCAACTGATGAATGAATGAAGAAAGTGAGATATATGTATGTATACAATGCAGTGCTATTTGGCCATAAAAAAAGAATGAAATTATGTCATTATCAGCAATATGAATGGAACTAGAGGTCATGTTAAGTGAAATAACCCACACACCAACAGGCAAATATCACATGTTCTCACTAATATGTGGGAGCTAAAAACTTGATCTCATAAAGGTAGAAGAGCAGAATGATAGATACTGGAAGCTGGGAAGGTTGGGTGCATGGGAAGGAGAATGAAGAGAGATAAGTTCAGAGGTACAAACATATAGTTAGATAAAAGGTATAAGTTCTGTTGTTCAACAGCAGAGTTAACAACAATGTATTGTATATTTCGAAGTAGCTAGAAGAGAGAACTTGAATTCCCAACACCTAGAAATAATATATACTTAAAGTGATGTACACCTCAAATGCCTTGACTTGATCATTACATATTCTATGCATGTAACAAAACATAACGTGTGATCCATAAATATGTAAAATATTATGTATCAATTTTTAAAAATCCCAATTTAAAATGGGCAAAATATTTGAACAGACACTTCAACAAAAGATACACAGAGAGCAAATAAACCCATGAAAATATGCTCAACATGATTAGTTGTGGGGACAAGTATCACTCCATTTTAGATGCTAATCTACCATGTGACTCCTGACTAACCCCAAGTCCAGGAATGCCTCCAAAGTGTCTAGTTGATATATTACTTCTTAAATAGAAACACCTAGTTACTGGAGTTTCACCTTTCCTCCAAAACAACTCTTAATATTGTTGCATGCATCATAGGCTGTGATGCCCACAGCATTCTTTCAATTCACCATTATTTCCAGAGCACATGGACTTTCTCCCTAATGTAGAAGTGCTGGGTCTGGAGGGTTGTGGTGTGGAGATCTACCTGTCTTGCAGCCACGCAAGACCAGGCTTCTGCCTATAAGTTCCCTAATAAATCACGCTTTACCAACAAGCTGGATTTGTCTGCGTTGTTCTTTGGCTCCTGCATTTGGGGGCCGCTTTGCATATGTGGCCCTTTTACAGAACATTAGTAATTCATTTAAATGTTAATAAGATGTCAATACAATCTCAAGGGAGAGGTTCAGAGAAGGGCAAGATCAATGTGCACCAAGGAGGCTTGGAGGTATACTGTTTTATGTGTGTGCTCAATAAACAGACTGAATGAAAAGGAGAAAAAAAAGATGTCAATATACACCTCTTGGAATGGCCAAGTGTTTGTGATGATGTGGAGGAACTTGAACCTTCATACACTGCTGGTTGGAATGTAAAATTGTACTACTTTGGAAGCCTGTTTGCAGTTTCTTAAAATGTCAAACATATCCCTAGCATATGGCCCAGGCATTTCTCTCCTAGGTATTTACAGAGAAAGGAAAGAATATACCCATAGAAAGTCTTATACACCAACGTTCATAGCCACAATGTTCATAGCCACTTTAATTATAATAACCAAAACCAGAAAACAATCCAAATGTCCATCATCAGGTGAATGGATAAATAAATTATACTATAACCATACAATAGAAGAGTACCCAGCAATAAAAATGAATGAGCTTTTGATACAGGCAAAACCGTGGGTGAATCTCAAAATAATTATGCCGTGAGGAAAGCCAGACAAAAAGTATACATAGACTGTGATTCTATTCATATAAAATCCTAGAAAATGAAAACTAAAACAGACTGACAGAAGATCGTAATTTCCTAGAAATCAAGGAGTCAGGAAGGGGAGAGATGTAGGAATGAAAAGGGGCACAAGGACACTTTTGGGGGTGGTGGCTATGTTCATTATCTTGATTGAGGTGATGGTTTTGTAGACATATTCACATGTCAAAATTTATTAAATTGTGTATCAAGTATGTGTCATTTACTATATTTTAATTATACCTTATTAAAGCCATTTAAAGAAATATCTATGTTTTCCAAAACAACTTAATGAGAAAAGTGTCATTGCTTGACATTTTTGCACATCTGGTTTATGTCTTACTTAATACAAGGCAGCTGGATTCTCATATCTGCTTGCTGCATTCAAAATGTTGCATTATGTTGTTTTAGTTTAAGTATATAAAGAAAATCCATCTTCACACAAATATGTAGTGGGAAAGGGACAGATGTTTTAATAGCTTTTTGAGATAATTGTGGATATTCTTCTTTGATATCACATCAGAGCTTGACAAGTGGTAGTGTCCTAAAGTTTAGTTGCAGTATGGAATCTAAAACCAAATTAACAAACTTTTCATACTCTCTTATGTTAAAATCCATTGGTCCATTGTATAATTGGAATGGATCTTTTTCCATGTATAGTATTATAATAGCGTGGTCATTTGGCAAATATTGGTTTGCTGAGTTATATAGATCTTCCAAATGTTGGTACATAATGTTGTACATGTATACAAGTTTACATATGTACACACACACAATATGCATGTAAATAATATACCACTGATATTATTTTAAAAAGTCATCAAGTATTGGAAAACTATCAAACTTACTGTGGTGAACACAAGTTTACCAAAATTCTAATTGTCACTTGAAAATTCAAATTTTATAATTGGCAACAAATACTGGCAGCTATTTTGCTTGAAATGACAGCTTCACTTTATTCATTTTCTACAAAAGTCTGCCAAATATTCAAATCTAAAAAAACACAATTTCTACGTCAGTGCTATGGCCTGAATGTTTGCGTCCCTCCAAAATTCATATGTTGACACCCAATCACCAATGTGATAATATTAGCAGGTGGGGCCTTTGGGAGGTGATTAGATCATGAGGGAAAAGCCTTCATGAATAGAATTAGTGCCCTTATAAAAAAAGGCCCAGAGAGCTGCCTTGTACCCTTTCACCGTGTAAGGAAGCAGCAAGGATGCACCATTCTAGGAACCAGCAAATGGGCCCTCCCCAGACATTGAAAGTGCTGGCCCTTCGATCTGGACTTCCCTGCCTTCAGAACCAAAAGAAATAGATTTCCATTGTTTATAAACTACCCAGTTTATGGTATCTTGTTATAGCAGTCTCAACAGACCAAGACAGTCACTCTAAAAACAAAAAAATGGTTTTCCCTAAAGAAAGTGACTAGTTCAGCTTGCAGTTCAGTCTCACAAGAGCTTTCCTTCAAAACAATCATTATACTTTGGTATAGAGCAAATGTGTTTTATGCATACTTACCATTTCATAACACCAAATATTAAAGTTATTGATTCAAGGGTTGAGATTTAATATAGTTAATTTTTACATCAAGAACATTCTGAACTGAAACCAGTAAGTTTTTTATATGAGTGCATGGTGAACTAGGCATTGGGCACAATGCCTCATAGTTCAGTGTGATACCAGTGCTTTCATTTCTGCTATGTCATCAGCATCGTATGTGAACTATCAGGTCAAATGTCAACACAGTGGAAAAGGGTCTTCGGCACCTCTTGGTGCATGGGCCATACTTCAGGGACCGTGGTCCTAGCCTGAAAGCACAACACTTCATGTTTGCCCAAAGTTATCCTGAGAAGTTATCTAATCCCAAGAGATCAGAATGTGCCCTTAATAAGACCAGCCACACTTAAGAGTCCTATCTCATTCATCTAATAAGTATTTTTAATTAATAAATACCAGAGTTTAATTCACAAAAGTATAGGTGTAAGTTTTACAGATTTTCAACAGGATTGTGCTTCAAAGGATAAAATTGACCACGTTAAATGTTGGATGATTTTTCTGTTCTTGTCCTCAAAGGAACAGGTGCCAAATGGAAATAGACATGCAAAAACTATGCCAATTTGGGACATTTTTAAAGGAATTCTGTGTGAAAATTTTCCATCATATATGGTTTGTGACAAAAACATTCTAATATGGTAAAAATTAATATAATAGCTTTCATACACACAGTAAGATACCCAATGTAATTTTTTCATGACTGTGTGACTCATGTGTACTGTATATTGCTGTATACTGAAGGACACAAAGCCCCATCCCAGGTCTGGCAGTGCCTGTAAAAGCAAGGCTACAGACACCATCAGAGCTCTCTGATGATATGGTGTTCACATAGTAGCCATTAATGGCCTTTTCTTTTTATATATATATATATATATTTATTATACTTTAAGTTCTAGGGTACATGTGCACAATGTGCAGGTTTGTTAAATTGTATACATGTGCCATGATGGTGTCCTGCACCCATTAACTCGTCATTTATATTAGGTATATCTCCCAATGCTATCCCTCCTCCCTCCCCCCACCCCACAACAGGCTGTGGTGTGTGATGTTCCCCTTCCTGTATCCAAGTGTTCTCATTGTTCAATTCGCACCTATGAGTGAGAACATGCAGTGTTTGGTTTTTTGTCCTTGCGATAGCTTGCTCAGAATGATGGTTTCCAGCTTCATCCACGTCCCTACAAAGGACATGAATTCATCATATTTTATGGCTGCATAGTATTCCATGGTGTATATATGTCACATTTTCTTAATCCAGTCTATCATTTTTGGACATTCGGGTTGGTTCCAAGTCTTTGCTATTGTGTATAGTGCCGCAATAAATATACATGTGCATGTGTCTTTACAGCAGCATGATTTATAGTCCTTTGGGTATATACCCAGTAATGGGATGGCTGGGTCAAATGGTATTTGTAGTTCTAGATCCCTGAGGAATTGCCACACTGACTTCCACAATGGTTGAACTAGTTTACAGTAACACCAACAGTGTAAAAGTGTTCCTATTTCTCCACATCCTCTCCAGCACCTGTTGTTTCCTGACTTTTTAATGATTGCCATTCTAACTGGTGTGAGATGGTATCTCATTGTGGTTTTGATTTGCATTTCTCTGATGGCCAGTGATGGTGAGCATTTTTTCATGTGTTTTTTGGCTGCATAAATGTCTTCTTTTGAGAAGTGTCTGTTCATGTCCTTTGCCCACTTTTTGATGGGGTTGTTTGCTTTTTTCTTATAAATTTGTTTGAGTTCATTCTAGATTCTGGATGTTAGCCCTTTGTCAGATGAGTAGGTTGTGAAAATTTTCTCCCATTCTGTAGGTTGCCTGTTCACTCTGATGGTAGTTTCTTTTGCTGTGCAGAAGCTCTTTAGTTTAATTAGATCCCATTTGTCAATTTTGACTTTTCTTGCCATTGCTTTTAGTGTTTTAGATATGAAGCCCTTGCTCATGCCTATGTCCTGAATGGTAATGCCTCGGTTTACTTCTAGGGTTTTTATGGTTTTAGGTCTAACATGTAAGTCTTTAATCCATCTTGAATGAATTTTTGTATAAGGTGTAAGGAAGGGATCCAGTTTCAGCTTTCTACATATGGCTAGCCAGTTTTCCCAGCACCATTTATTAAATAGGGAATCCTTTCCCCATTGCTTGTTTTTCTCCGGTTTTTCAAAGATCAGATAGTTGTAGATATGTGGCATTATTTCTGAGGGCTCTGCTCTGTTCCATTGATCTACATCTCTGTTTTGGTACCAGTACCATGCTGTTTTGGTTACTGTAGCCTTGTAGTATAGCTTGAAGTCAGGTAGCATGATGCCTCCAGCTTTGTTCTTTTGGCTTGGGATTGACTTGCTGATGCAGGCTCTTTTTTGGTTCCATATGAACTTTAAAGTAGTTTTTTCCAATTCTGTGAAGAAAGTCATTGGTAGCTTGATGGGGATGTCATTGAATCTATATATTACCTTGGGCAGTATGGCCATTTTCATGATATTGATTCTTCCTACCCATGAGCATGGAATGTTCTTCCATTTGTTTGTATCCTCTTTTATTTCATTGAGCAGTGGTTTGTAGTTCTCCTTGAAGAGTTCCTTCACATACCTTGTAAGTTGGATTCCTAGGTATTTTATTCTCTTTGAAGCAATAGTGAATGGGAGTTCACTCATGATTTGGCTCTCTGTTTGTCTGTTATTGGTGTATAAGAATGCTTGTGATTTTTGTACATTGATTTTGTGTCCTGAGACTTTGCTGAAGTTGCTTGTCAGCTTAAGGAGATTTTGGGCTGAGACTATGGGATTTTCTAGATATACAGTCATGTCATCTGCAAACAGGGACAATTTGACTTCCTCTTTTCCTAATTGAATACCCTTTATTTCCTTCTCCTGCCTAATTGCCCTGGCCAGAACTTCCAACACTGTGTTGAATAGGAGTGGTGAGAGAGGGCATCCCTGTCTTGTGCCAGTTTTCAAAGGGAATGCTTCCAGTTTTTGCCCATTCAGTATGATATTGGCTGTGGGTTTGTCATAGATAGTTCTTATTATTTTGAGATACGTCCCATCAATACCTAATTTATTGAGAGGTTTTAGCATGAAACGTTGTTGAATTTTGTCAAAGGCCTTTTCTGCATCTATTGAGATACTCATGTGGTTTTTGTCTTTGGTTCTGTTTATATGCTGGATTACATTTATTGATTTGCACATATTGAACCAGCCTTGCATCCCAGGGATGAAGCCCACTTGTTCATGGTGAATAAGCTTTTTGATGTGCTGCTGGATTCGGTTTGCCAGTATTTTATTGAGGATTTTTGCATCAATGTTCATTAAGGATATTGGTCTAAAATTCTCTTTTTTTGTTGTATCTCTGCCCGGCTTTGGTATCAGGATGATGCTAGCCTCATAAAATGAGTTAGGGAGGATTCCCTCTTTTTCTATTGATTGGAATAGTTTCAGAAGGAATGGTACCAGTTCCTCCTTGTACCTCTTGAAGAATTTGTCTGTGAATCCATCTGGTCCTGGACTCTTTTTGGTTGGTAAGCTATTGATTATTGCCACAATTTCAGAGCCTGTTATTGGTCTATTGAGAGAGTCAACTTCTTCCTGGTTTAGTCTTGGGAGGGTGTATGTGTCCAGGAATTTATCCATTTCTTCTAGATTTTCTAGTTTATTTGCATAGAGGTGTTTGTAGTATTCGCTGATGGTAGTTTGTATTTCTGTGGGATTGATGGTGATATCCCCTTTATCATTTTTTATTGCGTCTATTTGATTTTTCTCTCTTTTCTTCTTTATTAGTGTTGCTAGTGGTCTATTAATTTTGTTGATCCTTTCAAAAAACCAGCTCCTGGATTCATTAATTTTTTGAAGGGTATTTTGTGTCTCTATTTCCTTCAGTTCTGCTCTGATTTTAGTTATTTCTTGCTTTCTGCTAGCTTTTGAATGTGTTTGCTCTTGCTTCTCTAGTTCTTTTAATTGTGATGTTAAGGTGTCAATTTTGGATCTTTCCTGTTTTCTCTTGTGGGCATTTAGTGCTATAAATTTCCCTCTACACACTGCTTCGAATGTGTCCCAGAGATTCTGGTGTGTTGTGTCTTTGTTCTCATTGGTTTCAAAGAACATCTTTATTTCTGCCTTCATTTCGTTATGTACCCAGTAGTCATTCAGGAGCAGGTTGTTCAGTTTCCATGTAGTTGAGCAGTTTTCAGTGAGTTTCTTAATCCTGAGTTCTAGTTTGGTTGCACTGTGGTCTGAGAGACAGTTTGTTATAATTTCTGTTCTTTTACATTTGCTGAGGACAGCTTTACTTCCAACTATGTGGTCAATTTTGGAATAGGTGTGGTGTGGTGCTGAGAAGAATGTATATTCTGTTGATTTGGAGTGGAGAGTTCTGTAGATGTCTATTAGGTCCACTTGGTGCAGAGCTGAGTTCAATTCTTGGATATCCTTGTTATCTTTCTGTCTCGTTGATCTGTCTCATGTTGACAGTGGGGTGTTAAAGACTCCCATTATTATTGTGTGGGAGTCTAAGTCTCTTTGTAGTCACTCAGGACTTGCTTTATAAATCTGGGTGCTCCTGTATTGGGTGCATATATATTTAGGATAGTTAGCTCTTCTTGTTGAATTGATCCCATGACCATTATGTAATGGCCTTCTTTGTCTCTTTTGATCTTTGTTGGTTTAAAGTCTGTTTTATCCGAGACTAGGATTGCAACCCCTGTCTTTTTTTGTTTTCCATTTGCTTGGTAGATCTTCCTCCATCCTTCTATTTTGAGCCTATGTGTGTCTCTGCACGTGAGATGGGTTTCCTGAATACAGCACACTGATGGGTCTTGACTCTTTATCCAATTTGCCAGTCTGTGTCTTTTAATTGGAGCATTTAGTCCATTTACATTTAAAGTTAATATTGTTATGTGTGAATTTGATCCTGTCATTATGATGTTTGCTGGTTATTTTGCTTGTTAGTTGATGCAGTTTCTTCCTAGTCTCGATGGTCGTTTTGGCGTGATTTTGCAGTGGCTGGTACCGGTTGTTCCTTTCCGTGATTAGTGCTTCCTTCAGGAGCTCTTTTAGGGCAGGCTGGTGGTGACAAAATCTCTCAGCACTTGCTTGTCTGTAAAGGATTTTATTTCTCCTTCACTTATGAAGCTTAGTTTGGCTGGATATGAAATTCTGGATTGAAAATTCTTTTCTTTAAGAATGTTGAATATTGGCCCCCACTCTCTTCTGGCTTGTAGAGTTTCTGTCGAGAGATCTGCTGTGAGTCTGATGGGCTTCCTCCCTTTGTGGGTAACCCGACCTTTCTCTCTGGCTGCCCTTAACATTTTTTCCTTCATTTCAACTTTGGTGAATCTGACAATTATGTGTCTTGGAGTTGCTCTTCTCGAGGAGTATCTTTGTGGCATTCTCTGTACTTCCTGAATCTGAATGTTGGCCTGCCTTGCTAGATTGGGGAAGTTCTCCTGGATAATATCCTGCGAAGTGTTTTCCAACTTAGTTCCATTCTCCCCGTCACTTTCAGGTACACCAATCAGACCTAGATTTGGTCTTTTCACATAGTCCCATATTTCTTGGAGGCTTTGTTCATTTCTTTTTATTCTTTTTTCTCTAAACTTCCCTTCTCACTTCATTTCATTCATTTCATCTTCCATCACTGATACCCTTTCTTCCAGTTGATCGCATCGGCTCCTGAGGCTTCTGCATTCTTCGTGTAGTTCTCAAGCCTTGGCTTTCAGCTCTATCAGCTCCTTTAAGCACTTCTCTGTATTGGTTATTCTAGTTATACATTCATCTAAATTTTTTTCAAAGTTTTCAACTTCTTTGCCTTTGGTTTGAATTTCCTCCTGTAGCTTGGAGTAGTTTGATCATCTGAAGCCTTCTTCTCTCAACTCGTCAAAGTCATTCTCCGTCCAGGTTTGTTCCATTGCTGGGGAGGAACTGCGTTCCTTTGGAGGAGGAGAGGCACTCTGCTTTTTAGAGTTTCCAGTTTTTCTGCTCTGTTTTTTCCCCATCTTTGTGGTTTTATCTACTTTTGGTCTTTGATGATGGTGATGTACAGATGGGTTTTTGGTGTGGATGTCCTTTCTGTTTGTTAGTTTTCCTTCTAACAGACAGGACCCTCAGCTGCAGGTCTGTTGGAGTTTGCTAGAGGTCCATTCCAGACCCTGTTTGCCTGGGTATCAGCAGTGGAGGCTGCAGAACAGCGGATTTTCATGAACTGTGCATGCTGCTATCTGATTCTTCCTCTGGAAGTTTTGTCTCAGATGATTACCCGGCCATGTGAGGTGTCAGTCTGCCCCTTCTAGGAGGTGCCTCCCAGTTAGGCTGCTTGGGGGTCAGGGGTCAGGGACCCACTTGAGGAGGCAGTCTGCCTGTTCTCAGATCTCCAGCTGCATGCTGGGAGAACCACTGCTCTCTTCAAAGCTCAGATGGAAATGCAGAAATCACCTGTCTTCTGCATCACTCACACTGGGAGCTGTAGACCGGAGCTGTTCCTATTGGGCCATCTTGGCTGCCCCCCCAAAACCAAAATTAAATTTAAACATTATCACATTTGATAGAAAAGAGTACTATTTTCATCCAAACCTTTGGATGAACCAATTATTAATGCAGAAGACAATTTTAAAATATTTTTTTCCTGTATTGAAGATACATCATAGAGCGCATAAATGGGGGTTTTAAATTCTGTATCTTAAACTGCCTCCACAAGAATTTGGAGCAGGAACTGTCAGATGAAACATTAAAATGTTACTGTATACATTTCCAATTAAAATTTAATTCAAACTTAGGTGAAACTGATTTGTATGAAGAGTTAAATCTTTTTAGAAAAATTGTTCTGAAACTATCATCAGTTCTAGGTATACTAAGGTTTATATTTTGAAATGACTTATTAATATGTATCCTAGTATTGTCCCAAATCATAAAATAATCTTAACAGCTCTAGAAACAGTGTGTCAACAGAAAGATACTTTGCAAAATTAAAAATGTTCAGAAATTATTTACAATCTTGCATTTGCCAAGAGTAATTGACATCATTTTCAATTATATCAATTGAAAATGAAGTTATTAAATGTATACTTTTTGATGAACTAATAAATTAATTTGCAGGAAAGTGACCCAGAAAAATCTTGTGATCAAGAAAGATTTTATATTAATTACTATTATGTGTTGCATTACATAAAAATGACACCATTTATGCAATTTGCAAGTTTATATTGTTATTCATGTATCATTCCTATTCTTTTTATAGGTAATAAAATATTACATTTTATAGGTAATAAAATATTTTTAATGGAGAAAGCTTTTTCCTTTAGTAACTTTCACAGCACTTTTTCCCCCCACTTTTTTTTTTAAAAAGCCTCCACCTGACACTGTGACAAAGAAGTCTGACAAAATTTTGCTGGTCTCAGTGTACTCTAACCAGCAACACACATCAGATTCTCCACACTGTCCACAAACCAACAGTGCTATGACTTGATCAAGACATTCCCATCAGATGCCTTCCTAAATTAACAATGAGTGATGCACATTCACAGGCACATCCTGGCTTCTTTTATTGTCAATGACAGCCACATTTGGAAGCTATTTTCTAAGGGCACTGATTTGAATATGGAGACTAAAAATAACAAATGAATTATTACACATAATTTATTTAAATATGAAGCATATTATTCTCAGAGTATGGAAATCTTTTCCATATGGAAGTAAATTTACTCAAGATCAATATTAAATGTCATTCACTGGGGTCATATTATATGGAAGAAACTTATTCATAAAACTTACAGGTTCCAGTTGGAACCTATATAAGAGTCAGACTTGTCTGGGTACATCTGCAAATAGGTGAGTTGGGTTTGCTGACCATTGACTATAGAACTGAGGACTTCAAGGGAGTGCTCATCCTGGGGGAAGAGGATGCCAGGCAAAACAAGCTTGGCTCAACAAAACACCTGTGGCACCTGGGAGGCAGGTGCAGGGGGAAGGCGGTTCTGTTTAGAGCATGATGATTGTAACTCTACTCCTTTTCTGTGTAGCCCCATTTCTGGGTCCCAAGGTTAAAAAGAACAAAGTAAAAGCTGTAATAGCTATTCAACTAAACTGCACAATTGGAGCACAAGCAGCACTACTATAAGACACCTCTAACAGAGTGCGGCACAAAGGAAATCCAGACAACCACATAGTGAGAGACAGTGGAGGGGTATGTGTGTCTATACACTTTACCCATCTTCAATCCATTCTACAACCAGCAGCTAAAGGAGTCTTCAAAAAATGTTCAAACACACTTTGACTAGACCCTCTTAGATTGCTCTAAGAAGAACATGGTTTCTCTGTGATAAGGTCTTGGGGGTGGATACCAAGCTTAAGCCAAAAAACGTGTCCCTAAATTGCTATGAAGAAGACAACAAGGAATTTTTTTCTCCTAGAAAAGATGGAGGAGAAAAGTGAAGAAATGAAGGCTCTATCCCAAATCATCAGTAGAGTCCAGGACACAAAGAATATTTGGTATAAAGACACCATGACAGAATGGATGAAGCTGGGGTCCAGGATACAAAGGAGGCCAGAAGAACCTACGTCCACTGGAATTTGGAGAAAGTGCTTGGGAGATGCTGGACTTTCACATACCATGGAAAGGGGCTGTTCAAATAAATCTCCTCTATATCACAAGGAACAGGGAGTTGCTGGCTGACAGCTGAGCTAGAGTTGATGGGTGGAATGAATAAGACAATGGATGAATGAGTGAATAAATGAACAAATGAATGAATGAATGAATGGGTGGAAGGCATCCGGTACTGTGAAGCTAGACTGGAGGATTTTAGCATGGTACGTTCTTCAGTACTCATAGAATAGATTAGGGGAATGATGTTTGAGTGTCAGAGACTCTAAAGTCTGTCTATTTGACTAAAAATGCCTTTTGATAATATTTCTAGCCACTTTAGCATGAGATTTCTAGTTATTATGGGCCTAAATTCTTAAGGTCATCCTTTCCTCCTCTACTTCCAAGCTGTCAGTAGATCCTAATGATTCTACTTCAAAACCTAGCTGGAATCCAACCACTTCTTACCCATCCACTACTACCATCCCAGTCCAAGCCATCATCTCTTACCTGGATTATGGCAGTAGCTTCTTGGCTGGGCTTCCATTCTTTCCCCACTTTGAATATTCTTGACATTATTATCAGGTCAAGTGGCTTCTCTGCTAAAACCCTCAATGATCTCTCATTTCACTCACAAAGTCCAGTCCTTATGATGGCCTACAAAGACTGACATGGTAGCCTACCCCACCACTGCCTGCTGTCTCACCTCATCCCACTGCTATTGTCTCACCACTGTTTCCTGCTTCTTCCATACCAGCTCCTTGCTTCTGCATGTACCTCAGGACATTTGCACTAGGAAGCCCTCTGCCTAGAACACTCTTCCCCCAAATACCTTCATGGCTTGCTTCCTCACTTTCTTCAAGACTCTACCCAAATGTCACTTTCTCAGTGACATCTTTCCTGACCACCCCAGACAACTGCAAAGCTGCCCACCATCTGGGGCACTTCCTAATTCCCTTCTCTGCCTTATTTTTCTCCATAATGTATGTCACCATATGACAAAAGATATATTCCACTTAATGGCTTTATTTATTGTCTGTCTCTGCCTGGTAGAATGAAAGCTCTATGGGACCAGGGACTTTTGTCTATTTTTTCTGAAGTGTATCTCTGGCTCCACCAAGGGTGCCCTATAGTAGGTGCTCAGTAAACAAATAAATGCATTGGTCATTCTAACTCTGATTTGAAGTCCTTGCTCTTTACAAACCTCCATTTATTACTGTAATGTTTGGAGCAAGCATCTTAACCCCAGTCCTATTCAGGCAGTTGACTGTGGCATGAGAAGTAAACTGTGCCAGGAAATGCACAGTCCACCATCAGAAGCCCCAGAGGCATTGCTAGGGCAACAAAGATTATGTTTTAGCCAGTTTACTGGTTCCTCAACTGTTTCCTCTCATCATTCATAAATTTGCTGCAGAGATTGGCAGAGAACAAATTGGCTCAGGCTGCACTGCAGTTAGAGTTACAGGGGCCTTTGGTGGTTCCCCTAAGAAGTCCAATGACCTTGTCTGAGAACCAGCAGGACTCTGGCAGAATCCCCAGAATTCTGGGATGCCTCAGCACAGGAAGCACTAATTCTCCTTTGCTGGGCCTGCTGATTAGCCATTCCCCACAGAAAAGCCCTTCTTTGTAAGCAATCACCATCATAACGCCAATACCAGTCCAATACCCCTGCATTGCTTGGGATATTTATGTTCATTACCTATCTGTTGGTTTTGAGATTAAAACAATAGTGTATCTTGGATTGTGCTGTGCCTCTGTCCATACAACCTAATAATTAAGTTGCATTTTCATAATGCTTTCTGTAAGAACAGTCTTTGTTGGGAGACATTCTACAGTGCAGAAGCTAACCTTGCTTGCCCAGTCTGGATGCTAATGTTGGATTAAAAAAAACCCAAAGCCCAGAAAATCTTCTTTCCTCTAACTCACCAAAACAACAGATAGATTAGAGGAAGTCTTACTGCCTTGACAGGATAGATTTCATTACTTATTTTAGGCTGAATTTTGTCCCCTACCCAAATTCATATGTTGACATCCTAACCTCCAATACATGAGAATATGATATTATTTGGAAACAGGGCCTTTAAAGAGGTAATTACATTGAATGAAAACAATAGAGTGGGACCCTATGTTGGGAAAATCAGATATCCACATGCGGAAGAATGAACCTGAATCCATATCTCTCACTATATACAAAAATTAACTCAAGATGAATTAAAGACTTAAATGTAAGACCTGAAACTATAAAAATCCTAGAAGAAACACCTAGGAAAAGCTCTTCTGAACATTGGCCTTGGCAAAGAATTTATGACTAAGAATTTATGACAAAGCAAATGCAACAAAAACAAAAATAGACAAATGGGACAAAATGAAACTAAAAAGCTTCTGTACCTCAAAAGAAATAATCAACAGAGTAAACAGACAACCTACAGAATGGGTGAAAATATTTGCAAACTGTGCACCTGACAAAGGACTAATAGCGAGAATCTACACGGAATTCAAACAGCTCAGCAAGGAAAAACAAACAATCCCATTAAAAAGTGAGCAAAGGGGAGGGTAGGGGGAGGGAGGGGTAGAGGTGGGGATAGTTAATGGATAAGAAAAAAAAATAGTTAGAAGAATGAATAAGGCCAGGTGCAGTGGCTTGTGCCTATAATCCTAGCCCTTTGGGAGGCTGAGGCAGGAGGATCACTTGAGCCTAGCTTGGGCAAGGCTTGTGAACAGCCTGGGCAACATAGTGAGACCCCATCTTTACAAAAAATACAAAAACTAACTGGGTGTGGTGGCTTATGCCTGTGGTCCCAGCTACTCAGGAGGCTGAGGTGGAAGGATCACCACAACCCAGGGAAGTCAAAGCTGCAGTAAGCTGTGATCTAGCCCACTGCACTCCAGCCTGGGCAACAGAGTGAGACCCTGTCTCAAAACGAACAAACAAAAAAGAATGAATAAGACCTAGTACTTGGTAACACAACAGGATGACTATAATCAATAATAATCTAATTATACATTTAAAATAATTAAAAGAGCATAATTGGATTGTCTGTAACACAAAGGATAAATGTTTGAGGGGATGGACACCACATTCTCTATAATGTGATTATTACACATTACATGCCTGTATCAAAACATCTCATGTACTCCATAAATATATACACTTACGTACCCACAGAACTCAAAATTTAAAAAAAAAAATTAATGGGCAAAGGACATGAACGTTTTCCAAAAGAAGATATACCAACAGTTAACAAACATATGAAAAAATGCTCAACATCACTAATCATCAGGCAAATGCAAATTAACACCACAATGAGATATCATCTTACACCAGTCAGAATGGCTATTATTAAAAAGTCAAAATCAATAAATGTTGGCAAGGATGCAGAGAAAAAGGAATGCTTATACACTGTTGGTGGGAATGTAAATTAATAAAACCTCTATGGAAAACAGTATGGAGATTTATCAAAGAACTAAAACTAGAACTACTATTTGATCCAGCAATCCCACTACTAGGTATCTAACCTAAGGAGAAGAAATAATTATATAAAAAAGATACCTGATCCTTTTGTAGTTCATGAGCATGATGATTGGTTGTTCACATACATGTGTGAGATGTGTCACCCTCGAACCTTGCGGCGATGTTGGAATATTACCTGTCTGACATGAAGAAAATTTAAAAATTTTTAAAAGTTTAAAAAGATATCTGCACTCATGTGTTTATGATAGCACCATTTATAATAGCAAAGATATGGAATCAGCCTAAGTGTCTATTAATGGATGACTGGATAAAGAAAATGTGGTGTGTATATATATATTTATATGAATATGAATCAGCCATAAAAAAGAATGAAATCATGTCTTTTACAGCAAAATGGATGGAAATGGAGGCCACTATCTTAAGTGAAAAAACTTAGAAACAGAGAGTCAAATACTACATGTTGTCATTTATAAGCAGGAGCTAAACAATGGGTCCACATGGACCTACAGAGTGGAATAACAGACACTGGAGACTCCAAAAGTGGGAAAGTGGGAGAGAGGTGAGGAATGAGAAGTTACCTAATGGATACAATGTACACTATTCAGGTGATGGTTACACTAAAAGCCCAGACTTCACCACTCCACAGTATATCCATGTAACAAAATTGCACTTGTACCCCGTAAATCTGTTTTTTAAATAGGAAGGAGGGCAAACCCAATATGACTGGCATCCTTAGAAGAAGAGTCCTGCATGCACAGAGGGAAGACCATGTGAAGAGGCAGCAAGAAGCGAGCCATCTGTAAATCGAGGGTAGCCGTCTACAGAATCCAGGATAGAAGCCTCGGAGGAAGCCAACCCTGCTGGCACCTTGATCTACAACAAGCTTGTCCAACCCACAGCCCACTGGCTGCATGTGGCCCAGGATGGCTTTGAATGTGGCCAAACACAAATTGATAAACTTTCTTAAAACATTAGGACATTTTTTTGAGATTTTTTTTTTTTTAGCTCATCAGCTATCGTTGTTGTGTTTTATGTGTGGCCCAAGATAATTATTCTTCTTCCAATGTGGCCCAGGAAAGCCAAAAGATTGGAAACCTCTGAATTCAAGACCTTCCTGCAACTAAAACTGTGAGAAAATAAATGCCTGTTGTTTAAGCCACTGAGGCTGTGGTATTTTGTGATGGCAGCCCTAGCAACCTAATACACAACCTTATTTCTCACGTTCTATTTCTGTTCCTGTGTGCTCTATCACAAGTGAAATGCTGGAAATTCTGAAGATATGAATGCTTCCAATGTAAACACATTTCTTAAGTACCTTCTGCAAAGTTTGTGTAAATGCCTTTAGAAATTATGGCCCCCAAGATTATTCCTATGGCAATGGAGAGATGGTTTTTAAAATAAACTTCTATGGTAATATAGATGACTTAGGAGCAACTGTGAAGTTGATTTGTGGTAGGCTACCAGCCAGGATCTTACACTTAGCTTTATTAGTGCACCAGAGTTGGCTGAAAACAAGAATGCTGAACTTTTGCCATTCAAGCTCATTGAAATGTACAAACCAGACAGAAAATATGTTACTTTTCAGTAAAGGATATTTCTTTCTAGTGGCTAAAATACCCCTACTCCTTTCTGAGACATTGTCTTCTAACGAGCAAAATACTGAAGAAGATATATTATCAAATTGGCCAGGGACAGTGGCTCACGCCTGTAATCCCAGCACTTTGGGAGGCCGAGGCGGGTGGATCACTTGGGGCTAGAAATTAGAGACCAGCCTGGGCAACATGGTGAAACCCCATCTCTACAAAAAATCAGAAAGTTAGCCGGACATGGTGGCATGTGCCTGTGGTCTCAGCTACTCTGGAGGCTGAGGTGGAAGGATCGCTTAAGCTCAGGAGGTCGAGGCTTCAATGAGCCATGATCACACCACTGCACCCCAGCCTGGGCAACAGAGCAAGACCCTGTCTTAAAAAAAAAGTGATGGGAGTGTAGCATTAGAGCAAAGGAGGGTGGTGGACCGTTGTAGAGGTGTTCATCCAGGTCACTATCCCTGTCTCAGCAGAGCCACTTTCCGGGCATAGAAAGCTGGTGCTTCCCAGAGTAGCATCTCTCATCCAGACAGTGCCAGGTTGGCACTACCAACTTTGAATGCTCCAAGGTGACCCTGCTTTTCCTGTTTAACTACTGTTTATCCAAAAAGGACAGTTTGACTTGTGTCGATTTGATTTGGAAAAGGAAGGATTTGATTTCCTCTTTCTAATGACAAATTGCATTCAGGTTGGCATTTTAGCTGTTCACAAATTCTTCAAGTCCTCGTTTACAGGCAGTTTCTTGCTTTACTCTGGGAGACATCAATCATACCCACTGTATGTGGATTTTACTAAGCACTGAGAGCAGCCTTTCCTCCAGATTTTGGAAAGCACATTGCTGTGATCTCATGAATGGACAATTACACCTGGTTTCCAGCAGGAAAAAAAGTATCTATTCTAGGCACTAGCGTTCTTTATTTATCTCCATCAGCAATTCCCTGGCTGCCCCTTGCTGCTCTTTAACTGTGTCCTGCCCACATATGTGTGTGCTCAGCTTCTGTGGCAAGTTGTACTTATCACATCCAAACATCCCTCTTGAATACCAGGGCACAGTTTATAATTTCTGTTTCACATAGGAGTAACAGAATATCCAAGTAATTCTAGTGAAAGTTTGTTTGGTTGCAAGAAATGCACAAATTAGTTTGAATGAAAGTAGGAATTTTTTTGGGGGGGGAGTGGGTTGCAGGGGTACAGGGTCTTGTTCAGTTGCCCAGGCTGGAGTGAAGTGGCGCCATCATGGCACATGGCAACTTTGATCTTCTGGGCTCAAGCCATCCTCCAGCCTCAGCCTCCTGAGCATCTGGAACTACAGGTACATGGCACCACAGAGCTAATTTTTTTTAACTTTTTTTGTAGGCTGGGCATGGTGGCTCACGCCTGTAATCCCAGCATTTTGGGAGGCCGAGGCAGGCAGATCACGAGGTCAGGAGATTGAGAATATCCTGGCCAACATCGTGAAACCTCGTCTGTACTAAAATGCAAAAAATTAGCTGGGCGTGGTGGCATGAGCCTGTGGTGCCAGGTACTCGGGAGGCTGAGGTAGGGGAAGTCGCTTGAACCCGGGAGGCGGAGGTTGCAGTGAGCCAAGATTGCGCCACTGCACTCCAGCCTGCCGACAGAGCAAAAAAAGGTTTTTTGTAGAGCCAAGGCCTTGCTATGTTCTGTAGGCAGGTCTTGAACTCCTAGCTTCAAGAGATCCTCCCACCTTGGCCTCCCAAAGTGTCGTGATTACAGGTGTGAGCCACTGCATCCAGCCAGGACTTCTTATAAGAATACACATCTTATGGAAATTGAGGGCACTAAACCCAAACCTCACCCAGGCAAAGCAGCTTCCCTCAAGTTTGCTCTAGTATGCAGGGTGAGAAGATGGGGAGCTTATAAGAACGACTGGGGCTTTCCTAGAAATGCCACTCACAAGATCGCATATAAAACAACCTTCAAAGTTGCTTGGAGGCCTAAGGAGGAAAGAAAATTATTGAAATATATCTTTATGTGTGATATGGTTTGGCTGTGTCCCTACCCAAATCTCATCTTGAATTGTAGCTCCCATAATTCCCACATGTCATGAGAGGGATCCACTGGGAGGGAACTGAATCATGGGGGTGGGTCTTCCCCATGCTGTTCTTGTGATAGTGAATAAGTCTCAGGAGATCTGACGGTTTTCTAAAGGGTAGTTCCCTTGCACATGCTTTCCTGCCCACCTCCATGTAAGATGTGATTTTGCTCCTCATTTGCCTTCCACCATGATCATGAGGCCTCCCCAGTCACATGGAACTGTGAGTCAGTTAAACCTCTTTCCTTTATAAATTGCCCAGTTTTTTTTTTCTTTTCTTTTCTTTTGATCATTCTTTTTTTTTCTTTTTTTATTATTATACTTTAAGTTTTAGGGTACATGTGCACAATGTGCAGGTTAGTTACATATGTATACATGTGACATGCTGGTGCACTGCACCCACTAACTCGTCATCTAGCATTAGGTATATTTCCCAATGCTATCCCTCCCCCCTCCCCCCACCCCACAACAGTCCCCAGAGTGTGATGTTCCCCTTCCTGTGTCCATATGTTCTCATTGTTCAATTCCCACCTATGAGTGAGAATATGCAGTGTTTGGTTTTTTGTTCTTGCGATAGTTTACTGAGAATGATGATTTCCAATTTCATCCATGTCCCTACAAAGGACATGAACTCATCATTTTTTATGGCTGCATAGTATTCCATGGTGTATATGTGCCACATTTTCTTAATCCAGTCTATCATTGTTGGACATTTGGGTTGGTTCCAAGTCTTTGCTATTGTGAATAATGCCGCAATAAACATACGTGTGCATATGTCTTTATAGCAGCATGATTTATAGTCCTTTGGGTATATACCCAGTAATGGGATGGCTGGGTCAAATGGTATTTGTAGTTCTAGATCCCTGAGGAATTGCCACACTGTCTTCCACAATGGTTGAACAAGTTTACAGTCCCACCAACAGTGTAAAAGTGTCCCTATTTCTCCACATCCTCTCCAGCACCTGTTGTTTCCTGACTTTTTAATGATTGCCATTCTAACTGGTGTGAGATTATATCTCATTGTGGTTTTGATTTGCATTTCTCTGATGGCCAGTGATGGTGAGCATTTTTTCATGTGTTTTTTGGCTGCATAAATGTCTTCTTTTGAGAAGTGTCTGTTCATGTCCTTCACCCACTTTTTGATGGGGTTGTTTGTTTTTTTCTTGTAAATTTGTTTGAGTTCATTGTAGATTCTGGCTATTAGCCCTTTGTCAGATGAGTAGGTTGTGAAAATTTTCTCCTATTTTGTGGGTTGCCTGTTCACTCTGATGGTAGTTTCTTTTGCTGTGCAGAAGCTCTTTAGCTTAATTAGATCCCATTTGTCAATTTTGATTTTTGTTGCCATTGCTTTTGGTGTTTTAGACATGAAGCCCTTGCCCATGCCTATGTCCTGAATGGTAATGCCTAGGTTTTCTTCTAGGGTTTTTATGGTTTTAGGTCTAACATGTAAGTCTTTAATCCATCTTGAATTGATTTTTGTATAAGGTGTAAGGAAGGGATCCAGTTTCAGCTTTCTACATACAGCTAGCCAGTTTTCCCAGCACCATTTATTAAATAGGGAATCCTTTCCCCATTGCTTGTTTTTGTCAGGTTTTTCAAAGATCAGATAGTTGTAGATATGCAGCATTATTTCCGAGGGCTCTGTTCTGTTCCATTGATCTATATCTCTGTTTTGGTACCAGTACCATGCTGTTTTGGTTACTGTAGCCTTGTAGTATAGTTTGAAGTCAGGTAGTGTGATGCTGCCAGCTTTGTTCTTTTGGCTTAGGATTGACTTGGCAATGCGGGCTCTTTTTTGGTTCCATATGAACTTTAAAGTAGTTTTTTCCAATTCTGTGAAGAAAGTCATTGATAGCTTGATGGGGATGGCATTGAATCTATAAATTACCTTGGGCAGTATGGCCATTTTCACGATATTGATTCTTCCTATCCATGAGCATGGAATGTTCTTCCATTTGTTTGTGTCCTCTTTTATTTCATCGAGCAGTGATTTGTAGTTCTCCTTGAAGAGGTCCTTCATGTCCCTTGTAAGGTGGATTCCTAGGTATTTTATTCTCTTTGAAGCAATTGTGAATGGGAGTTCACTCATGATTTGGCTCTCTGTTTGTCTGTTATTGGTGTATAAGAATGCTTGTGATTTTTGTACATTAATTTTGTATCCTGAGACTTTGCTGAAGTTGCTTGTCAGCTGAAGGAGATTTTGGGCTGAGACAATGGGGTTTTCTAGATATAAATTACCCAGTCTTTGATATGTCTTTATTTGCAGCGTGAGAACAGACTAATACAATGTGACTTTTTTTTTAAATTATAAAAAGCATTCTGTACTGCCTCTGGGTGACACAGTGATTTTAATTACATAGGCCCTTTCTGTTCACCTTTCCTGCTCTTTCTCCAACAATTGTTGGAAGATGGGTTAATAAGAGTCTCTTGCAGAGCTCTCCCAGGCAACCTTTCTATCCGTGTCACTGCCTCATCCAATCTTTCATCTCCTCTCCTCTTTTTGCTGCTCTTCCATTCTTATCCTTTGCTTGCTTGGTCAGCTGCCTTTCTCAACTTTATTTCTGCACCTTCTCTCTTAAGTTTAACTTGATCCACAGCTTCATTCCTTTATTAAGCCACACACTTATTCTTTTTTTTTTTTTTTTTTGAGGCTGGAGTGCACAATCTCAGCTCACTGCAACCTCCGCCTCCCGGGTTCAAGCAATTCTCCTACCTCAGCCTCCTGAGTAGCTGGGATTACAGGCGTGCACCACCACTCCTGGCTAATTTTTGTTTTTTTTAGTAGAGATGGGGTTTCACCATGTTGGTCAGGCTGGTCTTGAACTCCTGACCTCGTGATCCACCCACCTCAGCCTCCCAAAGTGCTGGGATTACAGGCATGAGCCACCATGCCTGGCCGCCACACACTTATTCTCTATGACCTTTCAATGCAAATCTTGTCTCTGTAACCATTGGGTCAGATTCCCAAGAGGGAAAATCTGACTGGTCACTTTCCATCCAGTAGCTTTATAGGTGTGGGCCACGTGTCCACCAAGGTCTAATCAGAGCAACTGAAGGAGGAAGGGGGTCACATGCTAGCTCCCTAGTTTAGGGCACACAATGCTAGGAGGGAGTGTTGTGAGAGACAACAAACAGACTGCTATGTCTTCCACTCCCAAGTCTCCCAGCTCTCCCTGGTAAAACCAGCCCAAGATGCCAGAGCTTCTGATGCTTAACCCAATGCTGTATCCACTAGAATATTTACAATGAATATGCTAAAAATGAAGTTTCTCCATCCAGAAATAGACCCACATATGTGCAGTCAATTGATTTACAACAAAAGTAATACTGAAGTGAGAAAGTGTAGCCTTTTCATAAATAGTGCTGAAGCAATTGGATCTCCTTATGGGAGGAAAAGTAAACCTTGACCCCTACCTCATATCACACTCAAAAGTTAATTTGAGATGCAGTATAGATACAAATGTAAAAGGTAAAATAAGAAACCTTATAAAAGATATGTAGGAGAATATATTCTTGACCTATGGGTAGGCAAAGATTTCTTCAACCGTGCACAAAAAACCCTATAATAGCAAAATAAAAAGTTTTTAATAAATTGAGGGTCAATAAAATTTTTAATAAATTGAGTCTCAATAAAATTAATTTCTGTTCTTCACTATAAAGATGGTAAACAAGCCACAGAATGTGAGAAAATTTGGTAATGCATAGTACAAAAAAGGATTCATATCAAGAATATATTTAAGACAGTGTTTAATAGATCAACAGGGTGATTAGGGTGACTGTAGTTTACAATAATCTATTGAATATTTCGAAATAGCTGAAAGAGAATAATTTGAATATTCCTAGCATAAAAAATGACAAATATTTAAGATGATGGCTATCCCAATTACACTGATTTGATCTTTGCAAATTATACAGATGTATTAAATTATCACAGGTACTCTGAAAATATGTACATCTATTATGTCTCAATGACAAATAATAATTTTTAAACAAAATTAAATTTTTAAAAAAGACGTAAAGAACTTCTACAAATCAATAAGAAAAAGACAACAAAAATAAAAATGGGCAAAGGTTAGGAACTTCACGTTACAAAGTATCCAATTGGCCTATAAGCATATGAAAAGTTGGTCAACATCATCTTTGACCAGGGAAATGCAAGTTCAAACCACAGTGAGATACCACCACACAGCCACCAGAATGGGTAAAATTAAAAAGACTGAGCTACAAAGTATTGGTCAGGATAGAGAGCAACTGTAGCTCTTTTATGTACATTATTGCTGAGAGTTCAGCCATTTTAGAAAACAGTTTGACAATAACCACTAAAATTAAACATATCTTATGATTCATCAATTCCACTTCTGGGCATACACTAAAGAGAAATTAGTGTTTCTGCCAATTAAAAGACATATGCCAAAGTTTTCTGGTTTTCTGGTTTTTTTTGGGTGGGGGGCGTTGGGGTGCTTTTGTTTTTGTTTTTGTTTTTGAGACACAGTCTCACTCCATCACCCAGGCTGGAGTGCAGTAGTGCAATCTCGGCTCACTGCAACCTTCACCTTCAGGATTCAAGTGATTCTCCTGCAGTGATTCTCCTGCCTCAGCCTCCCAAGTAGCTGGGATTACAAGTGTGCACCATCACGCCTGGCTAATTTTTGTATTTTTAGTAGAGATGAGGTTCAGTCAGGCTGGTCTCGAACTCCTGACCTCAAGTGATCCACCCGCCTTGGTCTTCCAAAGTGCTGGGATTACAGGCATGAGCCACTACACCTGGCCAACATACACATTCTTAACAGTTTTATGTATAAGTCAATGCTGAAAACAATCTGGATACCCATGAACTAGAAACTGGATAAATTCTGATATACTCTGATAATGGAATGCTATCTACAAATTTTTAAAGTCTACTGATAGAAGCAATGACATGAATGAATCTCATAGACATGTGCAGTGAAAGAAGCTAAACACAAAAGAGAAATACTGTGTGATTCTATTGATAGGAAGTCCACAAAGAGAAAAAGCTAAGGGATTATGCTAAAAATCAGAATAGTGGTTAATTCTGGCAAAGGCCAGGGATGGACAGGGAAGGAGCGTGAGGGAGCTTTCTCAGGTGCTACAGACTTTTTTATCTTGATCTAGATGGTAGCTACATGAGTATATACATACATAAAAATGTATTGAGCTATATATACTTATATTTTGTGTGCTTCAATGTGCACTTCAATTTTGTACCTAAATAGAAAGCTAAGTAAATAAATAAATAGATTCTAAGAAAGAGATTAAATGGGCAGAAGCAATGATCCTTCTCATTTTTTGTCTTTTCTAGACTATATTTAAAGCCATATGAAATAAAGGAGTAGAAATTAGTAGTACTGACAGAGTAATTAATAATCTCTAAAATAGCCATGGCAGGTTGGGTGCAGTGGCTCAGGCCTGTAATCCCAGCACTTTGAGAGGCCAAGGCAGGAAGATCACTTGAGCCCAGGAGTTCAAAACCAGCCTGAGCAACATAGCAAGACCTGCCTTTACCTACTTTTTTTAATTTAAAATATATATATAATAAAACAAAATAAAATATCCATGACATCTCATTATTAGGATTTTTACAAATAATTTTTAATAAATCCGTATATTTTCTCATATGGAAATGAAAAATACCATTCCATTTTAAATGCTCTGGGAGTCTTGATTTTCCTCACAGTCTGCATTTTCACTTTAACAATCAAACACACAGCACCATCTCTGCCCTTAAACCATGCTTGAAGTCTCTGTTAGATTCGGAAAAGTGATGCAGGGAAACAGTTTTTAACTTCTCAAATCTGAAAAAGACCAAATGGATTTCTGTAAAGAAAGAATCAAATGGAATTAATGCTTTTTAGCCATGTTCCTTCTCTGGTGGGAAATGCAACCTTAACACAAGTACTTTCCACACTTGGCCTCCTGTTTGTTAGGAAAACAAGAAACAAGAAGTTGACCTTGGGAGGACGAATCTTGAGCAGAACTCTGCTCCATGCAAAAGAGGTAGCAGGAGCAGCCACCAGCATGGGACTGAAGTGGGAGGAAGGGTGTTGTACACCTTGAGATAAAGTCTAGGAAACTCGAGCTTTTGTCTGAAAGCAATGTGCAGAAAAGTAGAGACACACTTGAGCAGAAGGAGGCACTGCTCCTTCTGTCATTCTGTTTGAATGACAGCTTGTCTTCATCTGACAGCTTGTCTTCATCCTTAGTGCCCTCCTGCTGACCTCCTGGAAAATTAGATTTGCACCCAAGTGAAAAAGTCTGCATGCATTTCCTCAGCCATAATTTACTTTTTTAGAAAAGATGGTATTAGACAAGAAAATAGACTTTAAAAAGAAAAAAAAATATGGTATGATGGAATAGAAAGAACTATCCAAAAATTTATTTGAAGACCTTGTTCTTCCATAAGTGGGTTATGTGGCTTTGTGTGACCCGCCCCCCATCCAAGTTTTCTGGGTCACAGATTCATCATTTGTGAAATGAAGGGATTGAGTCTGATGATTTCTATCAGCCCTCCCTGCCCTAACACTAAGTTATGTTTCATATTCTCTATTTAAAGAACCTGGAAAGGATGTGATAAAGTTTTTAAAAGATTTTTGTCAAATATGCTTTAAAAAGGAAAGTTGGTGCTTAGAGGGGTCTGCTTCCACCAATGTGACATTTTACCCCTCTGAGCACCTCCTCTGAGCTGATTTCATTTTGGTACTTTTTTTCTCTCTGTGTACAACTCTTCCAAATGCCAGTTCCTCTATTAACAGCAGGCTCAATTCAGAATACCAACCACCCTCCTGTGCCATCTCAGGAGCTCCAAATAGAATGTTACTAAAAGAACAATTGTTTTTTGTCTATTCACAGAGACAGAGAAATGGATGAAGGCAATCATCAAAGCCTCAGCTCCCTTCCTTGAGCCCGGGGACATGCACCAGCTCCACTGGGAGCAAAGCTCTGGCTCAGCAGCCTGACCAGGATGTCTCCATTGAGAACCATTTATACAGGCTCACTGGCCTGAGCAAAATTGAGGGTTCACTGTTCAATTTCAACAGAAACTAAAAACAAACAAAAATAGACCCCTCTAGAAAACAAGTTGAAATGACCATAGCTTCAGTCCTGTAATACAGGGTATAATTGTTATTAAGTGCTTTTCATGTGCCCAGTGCTACTACAGGTATGAGTCACTGAGCCCAGCCAGGACTCCTTATAAAAATACATAACCTATGGGAAATTTAAGGATTTGAAATTGGCAAGACCCCCTCACCTGGGAATCTTGTCAAAATGCAGATTCTGATTCAGAGGGTCTAGGGCACGTCACAACCTCCTGCAGCTCTGACAAGCTCATGGTGCTGCTGGGGCTGCCAAGCCACAGTCCACACTGAGTAGGAAGGGTATAGAGTCTTTCAGATTCATTCTGGATTCTGCATCTATCTCATAACTAATGG